>NC_051158.1:173205174-173360269 GCF_013339745.2 Dermacentor silvarum
CGAAACGCAACGTCTGTCGTCCAATCGAAAACGACGCGGTCGTCCCACCTCGGTCATGTATCCTTGTTTCGGTCGCATGTGACGTACCGTTTGATTGTGAAGGAGTTGCAGACCAAGTAACCCCCTTGTTGTTTACTCACGGTATCGCCGTTGCACGATGCATCGTAAATGTCACCGATGGGCGCACGAACCTGTTGTTGACCAATTTTAGCACAGAGCGACGGCACCTACCAAAGGGCACGGCTGTCGCCTATTTTGACGATGTCGCTGATATTCGAGGGTGCTTTTCAGTACTAGAAGAAGCGCATGCGCCAGACCCAGCACCTGTGCTTGACGTAAAAACTACTTTACCGCAACGTGAGCGAGAACGACTTCTTGCGCTACTGGCCGAGTTCCACGACTGCTTTGCGACGACGTCAAGAGTCGGTCGAACGCCCCTGACCAAGCACCGCATAATCACAGAGGACGAAGCGTGACCGATTCACCAAAACCCTTATCGTGTGGCACCAAAAGAACGTGAAGCGATACAGCAGCAGGAAAACCAAATGCTTGAAGACGATGTGATTCAGCCTTCCAAGAGCCCCTGGGCATCACCTGTAGTTTTGGTAAAGAAGAAGGACGGCAGCCTACGTTTTTGTGTGGATTATCGAAAGCTAAATCAGGTGACAAAAAAAGACGTGTATCCACTTCCCCGCATAGACGATTCACTTGATAAGCTTCGAAACGCTCGTTATTTCTCTTCAATGGACTTAAAAAGCGGGTATTGGCAAATTGAAGTAGACCCGAGAGACCGTGAGAAAACCGCTTTTGTCACGCCAGATAGACTATACGAATTTAAGGTCTTGCCTTTCGGCTTGTGCTCTGCACCTGCTACTTTTCAACGGCTTATGGATACCGTGCTTTCGGGAATGAAGTGGAAAACCTGCTTAGTCTGTCTTGACGACGTCATAGTGTTTTCCGCAGCGTTTAAAGAGCACCTTGAACGGCTTGAAGCAGTTCTGCAGTCTATGCGGTCCGCCGGCCTCACCCTAAAGCCTGAGAAATGCCACTTTTGCTTTGAGGAGCTAGAGTTCGTTGGCCATGTCGTCAACCACGCGGGAGTCCGGCCGGATCCTAAAAAAATTGCCGCTGTCGCACAGTTCCCTGTTCCTTCAGATAAAAAGGCTGTCAGGCGCTTTCTCGGCCTCTGCGCATATTATCGGCGGTTTATTGCAGACTTTGCTCGCATTGCGTCGCCGTTAACTCGCCTCACGAGAGATGACGTTGCGTTTGTATGGGGCGACGAACAGCAAGCTGCATTTCATGATTTGCGGAACCGGTTATAAACGCCCCCTGTGCGTGCCCACTTTGACGAGACCGCTCCGACAATGCTTCACACTGATGCCAGCAATGTTGGTCTCGGAGCTGTGCTTGTGCAGTGCCAGGAGGACACAGAAAGAGTGATTGCTTATGCAAGCAGAACGCTGTCACGCGCAGAAGCAAATTGCTCTACAACTGAGAAAGAGTGCCTCGCCGTGGTATGGGCGGTTACAAAATTTCGCCCTTATTTGTACGGTCGCCACTTCGACGTTATCAGCGACCATCATTCTCTTTGCTGGCTCACAAATCTGAAAGATCCTTCCGGGCGATTAGCACGTTGGAGCCTAGGACTACAACAGTTTCATATGACGGTCCTGCACAAGTCAGGGAAACGGCATACCGACGCTGACTGCCTGTCTCGGTCACCCATTGAGTCAGCTCCTTCGACCGATGAAGAGGAAACAGCATTCCTTGGTCTTCTCGACACGTCTACCATTGCACAACAACAACGTGACGACCCTGAGTTGCTTGACCTGATTAATTTCTTGGACGGACGAACTCGGACAGCACCGAAAGCTATCGCAAGAGGATTGTCATCGTTTTGCTTAAGGAACAAAGCCCTATACAAAATGAACTTCTCGTCGAGCGGATCAAGCTATTTACTCGTCGTTCCTACTGCTCTTCGTAGTGAAGTACTGGAAGCATGCCCCAACGAGGTCACTTCTGGGCATCTAGGATATACGCGGACCCTGAGCAGAGTGCGACAAAGATATTATTGGCCAGGACTGCCCGTTGCCGTGAAACATCACGTTCGGACCTGCCTAGAGTGCCAGCGGCGCAAGTCACCTCCAACGAAACCAGCTGGTTTGCTACAACCCGTTCAAGTACCGCAAACGCCATTTGACCAGATCGGAATGGACCTCTTGGGTCCGCTTCCTACCTCTACTAGTGGTAACCGCTGGGTTATTGTATCAACTGACTATCTTACTCGCCGAAACAAAAGCTATCCAGAGAGGCACAGCAGCAGAGGTGGTCCGATTTTTCATAGAGAATGTTGTGCTGAGACATGGTGCACCAACCATCGTCATAACAGACCGAGGCACCGCATTCACAGCCGCGCTTTTAGATAACGTCCTGATGCTCAGTGGCACAAGTCACCGAAAGACAACAGCCTACCATCCACAAACAAACGGACTAACAGAGCGCCTGAACAAACCCTCGAAGACATGCTTTATATGTACGTGAATATAGAGCACAACGATTGGGACGAGATTCTGCCTTATATCATGTTTGCTACACAAGAAACTACACGGATGACTCCATTCAGCCTTGTACACGGGCGTGAAGTAAGGACGATGCTCGACGCCATGCTACACACGAACCTGACGACATTGACACGGATGCCGATGCGTTTACGCAACGTGCAGAAGAAGCCAGGCAGCTCGCACGCGTGCGAATACACCAGCAGCAAGCATACGATGCAGGTCGCTATAATGGCCATCATAGGCCTGTAACTTACGAAACCGATGAAAGAGTATGGGTCTGGACGCCTATACAAAAACGGGGACTATCCGAGAAGCTTCTGAGGCGATATTTCGGACCCTATAAAGTGCTGCGTCGGCTAAGTGACGTCACATACGAGGTCGTTCCAGATAGCCCTCACTGCACAAGGCGCCGCCAACACCGTTCTGAACTTGTGCACGTAGTGCGCATGAAGCCCCACGTCATCGAGTGACTGTACGAGCGACTTTCATTTTCACCAAGCGAACTTTATTGTCTAGCATCGAGGCGATGCTCTTTTGGAGAGAGAGCAAATGACGCGCACTCTACCTAGACGTTTAAACGACGATGACAGTGTGTGCATTAACTGACTCTGAGTAGTAGGACAGGGTATTCGAAGACGAAGAAGATGTTTTTTGTGCTGGTGATTCTTAAGCTGTTCCGCCGTCTTGTTCAACGTGTGGTCTCTTGTTCGCGTTGACTCGTGACAATATGTTAAATAAAACAGCAGATAATACTGACCCTTGTGGTACTCCCCTATTCTGCTTATACCTAGAAGATGAACATCCGTTTTGAAAACAGTAGAATTCTCTTTCCCTTAAAAATTCTGAAAGACACGCCGTGATGTATTTCGGAAACCTGTAATTCTCTAATTGCTTTATCAGTATGCCATGTTCCACGGAATCATAAGCTTTAGCTAGATCTAGGGTCACTAACGCTGAATATTCTCTCCGGCGACGAGCAAGCTGTATGCGACTCTCTAAGTCTACGTGCGCGCACCAAGTCGAGCACCCAGATCTAAAACCAATTTCACAGGGGCTAAGTATTAAGTTTTCAGAAGTATAGGTCGTAATTCGACAAGTCAAAATCCATTCTATTCGTTTAACCAAATTTGATTTGAGGGAAGCCAGCGTTCTGCGCAGGTCATAACGCCTGAATTATCAAATGATCACGATGATTATGATTATTATGAGACTTAGATATGGCACGTACCATTATGTGTGATGGGCCAAGATTGAGGTGGTCTTACAAAACGCAATTAAATAAAAATAATTCTAATAATAATCATGTAATAATAATTGTAGACATGAAATGAAGAGGAAGAAAAACAGAAAAGTAGTAACAACTGGATACCAAGTAATCCCTTATTCAGTCCAGATGAATGGACTTTAGATTTAATTTCAAAGAGGGAGAAGGTTCATTCAGCGATTCAGAGAGTGAATAATATGGAATAAAGACAATAAGGACAGCAAAGAAATTAGAAATTAACATGGTAAACAAAAAAGTCGCCGTTTCGCCCGAAATGCGAAGCATCAATTGCGATAGCAAATTAGTAGACAGCTATACGTAGTAAGGATAGCAGTTTTATCGGCCGTATTAACTTGGGCACATTTGCTTACTAACTGAATTAACGAGTACGGTGTCACACAAGCAAACATGAACACATCATACTCGATCATCATCATACTCACTGTCAAATCGCTGGCGTGAGCAAGCACGGCCGCAGTGAGCGAAGTTGTCTTCCTGCGGTCCATCGTTTCAAGGAAACTGAGAGGCGAAATCACAAAGCGCACAAAAGTAGGAGCTGTCTGCAAATCTCTTTCAAGATACGGAGTCCTCGACCGCCCGCGGCCGCCCAGAGTAGAAGTATACGCAGTTGCTGGCAGAATAGAATCCTCAGCCCCCCCCCCTCCCGCACTGCCTTCCCGCTTTCCTCCTTGCGCGCGCGAGATTGACCCTCGCAATTCACAAACACACCTTGGCTCGACCCTGCACCAGTGTTGCCAGGTTTGGCTATATGTATATATAGCCAGATTGGACTGCAGAAAAATATTTGGCGTCGAGTTGACGAGTTGGTTATGTGGCTATGTTTGGGCTACTAAAGATCTGCGACTTGGCTTTGATTGGGCTATAAGTGGCGCCCTAATCCACGCTCCAGAGTAGAAGCAAATCGAGTAGAAACACATCTCGAAGGCTATGTTTGAGCTGACTGAGCCGGCCTCGCGGCTGTGCGTGTGTGCGTGTGCGAAATCCCCGCCCCCTGCCCTCTGCGCCGTTGTCTTTGATATTTGACGCACTAAAACCTACACCCCGCTTCATCGTCAGACACCCAATCCCCGGGCATCGGGATGAGCCTGGGACTAGATGGTTTTTCACAGTACACTGTCCTTACAAGGCTAAGCTCAAAAGATAGAACAATAAAATCGGGTCTGGCGATCCTGGCGCTGACATGAAAGAAAGGAAGCATGGGTAGAAGAAGACACGCTCCAGTGTCTTCATGGCCATGGCTTCTGGGTGAAGTATCGCGCCGGGCACAGCTTTCGACCGGCTCCAAGTTCCTCACGCTAAGCTTTACTGCCATTTTCCTTTCCCTGCGAGATTATGTTTGTTTCATTCGAGATTCATTTCGATAGGTTGGACTTAAGATCGCATCATAGAGCAGGAGGAGAGGAGAATCGAACAATGGGGAAGTGGGCCAAGTATGCTAGAAAGTATAAAAAATAATGGGAGCAAGACCCCGAGCTCAAAAGTGGGTCCTGGTGCTTTTACTTATATATGGTTTGCGCGTAACGTCACATATGCAGATACTCATTGTGTTAATATTGCAACATGTTTGCCACGATGACATCAGTGCACCACTTCACGTGAGCGTCAACCACCGTGTTAGCTTAGCAGGTGAGGTGTCGCGCTGTTGGCTCGAGGACGCGAGTTTGATTCCCGGCCACGGTGGCCACATTTCGATCGAGGCGAAATGCAGGAACACCCGTGTACTTAGATTTGGGTGCACGTTAAAGAACCCCAGGTGGTCAGAATTAATTCGGAGTCCCCCACTGCGTCTTGCCTCCTAATCACATCATGGTTTTGGCACGTAAAACCCCAGCAATTATTATTATTAGCACATCAACATGGTTTGCTTTGTGACAGTAACCGGTTTTCACAGGATTACCACTGTTCGCAATTTGTCGTTTACCTTTGCTCTTTGTGCGCCGTCTCGGCTTTCGCCATTTCTAGCGAGTTCTACAAACCTCACCACAATCACCAATTTCACCTGCGACACCCTTCGCGGAGCTACAAACAACACTCACAAAGCAAATGGGCGACATGTTCGTTCAGATGAAAGAGGAACTACTACAACATATGAAGACACAGATACAACCTATGTACAAGGAGTTCCAAGAACTCAAGCAATATGTGGATGAGTCTCTTCAAGGCGTTAAGAGGACCCGCAAGCGACAATCTAGCATTGGCGACGATAAGCCGTATGTCAAATACATCGTAACCACGGAGACTGAGGAAGCAACTTCGGGCACTCCCCAACATGGCTAACAGAGCATCCAAACAAGAGAATCTTGCTATTTGGCAGTGGAACTGTCGCTCACTACAGAACAAACACGCTACACTCACACAATACATCAAGGCGGCGCTAGTCCCACCAGACCTCATTTGTCTGCAAGAGGTCGGGAAAACACCGAAACCCACCGGTGGTAATCGTCTTTACGTCGACATTGATCACCCAGCTGTTGCGACCCTGGCAAGGAAGGACAGCCTTAACCGCGACCGTAATACCGGGGGTCGAGACACACCATCAAATAGCCACAATTTGGCCGGTCAAGAAAGGATGCCCTAAATGTGTATTAGTGCACGTGTACAGTCCCCCTAGCGAACGCAAGGCCGACTTCTTGACAATCCTGAACCACGCATCCACACTGCTTTCAAAGCGGGACCGAATGATTTTCCTTGGCGACTTTAATGCATGGCACACCGAGTGGGGGTACAGGAGAGATACGAGCAAGGGAATCGATCTACTCAGCGGCACCCAGGCCCACGAGTTACTGCTGCTCACACACCCGGGAGTTCCCACAAGGATAGGCAACAGCGTGACTCGGGACTCTGCGCCGGATCTTACCTTTATCAACAATGACAACGGTGTTGCCTGGAGTAACCTCGAGGAAAACTTAGGCGGCGACCACTACATCCTATGCACGACGGTGAACACGGCAAAGGTCCGCTTAGCCTTAGGGACGGCCAGGCTGACGGACTGGAAGAAATATCGAGAACGACAGCAGACAGCCCCCTCGACATCCACTACGGCAGAAGGATGGAGTAATTTCCTAAAGGAACTATATACTGCCACCACTAAGGAGCTCCAAACCACACCAGACACGCCGGCTATAGACAACCACCTAGCTCATCTCTGGGAAGCTCGTAGAAGTCTCAGCAAGAGGTGGAAAAGACAGCACCACAACCGTAACCTAAGGTGACGAATCGACCGATTGGCGGAAGAAGCAAATACCTACGCTCGAAAACTCAATTACAACTGGCACACTGAGAAACTCCCTCAGAGGCACACTGAGCACCAAGAAGACATGGGTCATACTGCGATGCATGCTGGATCCGACCAGTACGCGCACGGAAACGGCTAATGTCATGCGGCGACTCATAGGAGAGTACCAAGGGACGGAGACTGAGCTGTTGCAACAACTCAAGACCACCTACACCGGTGAGGCTCAAACACCTACAACAGCTCCGAAAGAATACCATGGGGAAGCCAACGAAGATCTGGACGCCCCCATCACCTTGGCGGAACTTTACGCAGCCGCGCAGACTTTCAAAAAGAACACAGCACCAGGACCAGACCATGTCACCAATGCGATGCTTCGCAATCTCAGTGACACAGCCATCGGACAGCTTGTGCATTTTTTCAATGATGAGGTCTGGAGGAAGGGAGGTAGGGTACCAGCGCCATGGAAATCGGCCAACATCATCATGATCCCAAAACCTGGTAAGCCGCGAGAGATCGGACAGCTGCAGCCCATCTCATCAACATCGTGCATGGGCAAGCTCTTTGAAAGAGTCGTGCACACCCGGCTGGAGAATCACCTCGAGCGTAACAGCCTTCTTCCGGACTCGATGTTCGGCTTTCGCAAGGGAGTCTCTGCACCGGACGTCTTCCTCGTGCTAAAAGACGAGGTCCTCGGCCCTCCCCCGGGCAGCCTAGACAGAATCCTGCTCGCCCTTGACGTTCAAAAGGCCTTTGACACCATATCTCACTCCGCCATACTAGAGGGCCTTGAAGACGTCGGATGCGGAGAAAGAACATTTCATTACATTCAGGACTTTCTGCGTGACCGCACTGCAACAATTGCGCTCGGAGAGTCACGGTCGCTCCCATAAGAACTGCCGGGCCGCGGCACGCCTCAAGGTGCAATTTTGTCTCCGCTCCTATTCAATATTGGAATGCGCAAGCTCGCCCTACAGTTACAGGAAGACGAAGACCTCGGCGTGGCAATTTACGCCGACGACATTACGCTCTGGGCGACCAAAGGCTCATACGGGGACAGACAAAACACACTTCAGCAAGCCCTAGACACGGTCGAATCATACACAAAGCATGCCGGCATGAAATGCGCACCGAGCAAATCAGAATACATACATATTCGACCACCAAGAACTCAAGCCAACAGAGCTCCACCGTTACAACTATTTCTAGACGGAGAACCTATCCGAAAAGTCCAGCAGCTACGAGTGCTCGGAATGCATACACAGGAAACGGGCAGTGCCGGCATCGCCCTGTCCAAACTCAAGCGCACAATTCGCAGTGTTAGTAGCCTCATTAACAGAATATATATAGCACGTAGCATAGAGGTAATGACGGAGACAGACACTACGAAATTAGTACAGGCCTTCGTCATAAGCAGAATCACTTACGCTCTTCCTTTCCAAGCGGCCCGACAAACTGACATCGACCAAGCAAATCGACTGCTCCGGATTGCCTGCAAGGCGGCACTCGGCCTGCCCGAAAACACGAACACTGACCGTCTCAGCGAGCTGGGCATGATGAACACATACGAAGAACTCGCCGCGGCCACATTCATGGCCCAGCGCGAAAGACTAAACGCAGCACCCCAGGGGCGCTCCGTGCTAACACGACTACGATACCCCCTAACGCCACAGTTCTGCCGAGACGAGACCATACTTATGCCACCTGATCTACGAGCAAGAATCCATGTGAACCCCATCCCACGTCACATGAACCCTCACTTCCACGTGAAACGGCGACAAGCCCGAGCAGCCATCCTGCTCAAAAGGCAGGAGGACGCAGACACATACTTTACTGACGCGGGCTTATACCCCAGAGGTGAGACAGCGACTCCTACTTATGTAGCTGTCGCGACGAACCGGGGTAGACCGATCGTAGCAGCGTCCGTACGCACGACTTCAAGCGCCACGGCGGAATCCGCAGCCATAGCCCTAGCCATCCGAGACGCTGACGCCAAGAGCCAGTCGGCTTATATACTCACAGACTCGCAAGACGCCTGCCGCCTCTTCCTTCGGGGAGTTCTACCGGCCGGGGTCCTTCGCATACTAGGACCAAGCCTCCAAATGGACCACGGGATAACCTGGTGTCCCGCGCACACCGGAGTGGAAGGCAACGATCGGGCGGATCATCTGGCTCGAGGTATAACAGGCCGAGCCGCGATACATACCGCTCGAACGGACGCCTTTCCGACACCCGGCAGCACACCGAGAGACATACTTGAGGCACAACGACTAGGAAGACGATCCAAAGCTCCACCTCACCCCAAGCTCAACAGGCGACAGGCGAGGGACTGACGCCGAATACAGACAAACACCTACCCACACTTACATAGACTGCACAAAATATTTCCCAACAAACACAGCGACAGATGTCCATGGTGCGACTCCATCCCGACACTAGAACACATCACTTACCAATGCACGCAGCGTCCGGCAGACGCCGTGTCGCCGCTACTTCACGATACACTAAACAATTGGTCGAGGGAGGCGCGACTCTCCGAACTGGACTTGGGAAGCCGATTGGCGACCCTTGACCAGGCCCGGCGCGCCGCAATAGCCAGTGGGGCCCTGGAAGAGGGGCTCCACCCACAGTAACCAAGCACGATCTCTATTTAAATAAAGTTGTTTCTCTCTTCTCTTCTAGCGAGTTACGTTCGGGACGTGCTCGTCGCCGAAAACGACCGCGCGCTTCTTCCAGTGGTGGGCCCTTTTGCGCTGTAATCTTTTAAAGCTTCGCTTACATCGATTCAGACAGTGAGTGGCATCTGTTGTCTGTCACTTTATTTTAACGTATGTTCTTGGCGTGCTAGAGACCTACGATGGGTAGCCAGTTTGATGTAAATGGACACTATATAGAGTTTGTCCCAGCTAATCCGGGCCAAACTAACTACAAAAAAGAAAAAAAATGAGAAAACAAGACAGGACGATCAGACTAATAACATCAGATATCATAGCGCGCAATACTGGTTTTGGCTCATAAAAAAAAAGAGCCATGGGCGCGTCGACGTTGCAGACGGCTGAACTTTGTCTGTGTCGTAGGCAGAGGTCACGTGAAAGGTCGATGATGCTGAACATTATTTCGCGTTCGCTACAGCTGAAAAGTGGAGTTCGTAGTTAATATTACTGCAAATAACTAAAAATAATAACTTAGTACTATCAATCAAAAAATAAAAGCACAGATTTCGCCCTCTGAAGCGATTCGTTGGAAGTGTTGTGTGTGCAAGCACCATCTCGCTGTTGTTGATGTCAAAGGTAGACCGTCAAGGCGACACGGATATTTTGCTACGACGGTTTGTGCAAAAAAGGATTGCCGTAGTCGATCATGAAAATGTATACACAAATAAAAGTGCAAATAATCATGGCTATATTTGGCTACGAAATTTCTTGCTCTTTTTTGTGTCTGGCTTCATTTGGGCGACAATTTCTGTAGCTTTGGGCTACGCCGCCTCGTACGACCTGGCAACACTGCCCTTGAGGTAGTTGTCGATTGCCGTGCGAAAATCGCTCACTATGGTGTGACAGGCTACGTCAAGAGTGGCTAGGACGATGGCCACTTCCTTGGCCGTCTCGGCATTTTAGGTAACGATGCTGGCAGCATGTTGGAGCAAGCGGCCTGCTGTGGTAATCGCCGTAAAGCGACGTTCATCTTGGTATTCAGCTGCGTCGACGAAGGTGACGCCCGCGGTGTCGGCATTAGCTTTGATGAGGGAGTTAGCTCGTGCCTTCCTGCGTTCTTTATTGTGGTCTGGGTGCATGTTTTGGGGAATAGAGTCGGCGTGTATCCATTGCTGAATGTAGCGTGCTATTGGGTGTTTGTTTCCGTGTTGGCGTTGGTAGGTGATATCAAGCTTGGTTAGAATGCTGCGGCCCGTTTCCGTGAGGGTAAGCCGCTCGAGTTATGATCGACGTTGCGCTTCGATTAACTTGTCTAGAGTTTTGTGGATACGTAATTGTAGTAGAAGTTCCGTGCTGGTGTGGTTGGGTAGTCCTAAAGCTTGCTTATAGGCTCCTCTGATGATGACTTCCAGTTTAGTATTTTCAGCGTTGTACCAGTTGAGGAAGGGCGCAACGTAAGTAATGTGACAGATGATAAAAGATTGGACAAGGCAGATGAGGTTTTCTTCCTTCATACCCCTTCGTCCGTTGGTCATTCGTTTCAGCAGTCTGGATGTATTAGCGGTTTGTCGAAGGATCTTGGAGATAGCCGTAGAGTTGGCGCCATTGGCTTCTATAGTCATACCCAGAACGCGGATGCTAGGGACCACGGGTGTCTGCCATCTCAGGTGGAGTCTCAGGTGGAGTGCTCGTATTGGCGATTATTCGTGGAGCCCCGTGGGGGGCGTCCACGTATTGTGGGGCGGTATAGAAGCTCCGACTTTTCAGGGGAACATCGGAGTCCCGTGCCTTGAAGGAAATTTTCTATGGCGTCAATTGCGTATAGTAGGGCAGTTTTATTTGGCCGTCACTGCCCTTTGCAGCCCACATTGTAATGTCGTTGGCATATATGGTGTGTTTAATGCATGCCGTCGAACTTTTGTAGTTCTTGTGCTAATCCAAGCATAACCAGATTAAACAGTGTTGCGGAAATGACAGAGCCTTGTGGTGTGCCTGCGCTACCGAGGGAGAGTTCCTCCGATCGAATATCTCCGACTGAGAAGAAGGCCTTCCGATTGGATAGAAAGTCGCTAATGTAGTTCTAAGTGCGTTCTCCAAGGTTGAGCAAGGAGATGCGTGAGGATGGTGGAGTGCCTGATGTTATCGAAGGCGCGCTCGAGGTCGAGGCCCAAGATCGCCTTTGTGTGACGGGATTTACCATCTAGGATTTGATGCTAAATTTGGAGCATAGCGTCTTGGGTGGAAATATGCTCTCTAAAGCCAATTATCGAGTGGGGGTAAGCAGATGTGTCTTCGAGGTGAGTGTTTACACGGCTTAGGAGCGCGTGGTCCATCACTTTGCCTACACATGAAGTTAGGGAGATCGGCCGGAGATTGGCGAGGCTTGATGGCTTACCCAGTTTGGCGATAAGAATTACTTTGACCGTTTTCCATGTCGGAGGAATGGATCCTTGGCGACAGCAGTTGTTGATGTATTCGGTGAGTTGTTTCACTGAGGGACCATCTCGGTTTCTTAGCGTTTTATTCGTAACACCATATGGCCCTGGGGCCGAACGGCTGTTGAGCTTGCGCAGGGCAGCATTAATCTCTGCCACGCTGAAATCCTCATCAAGGGTATAGGTTGGAGATCCCCACGTATGGCCCGTGAGGTTGAGTGGGCCCAGATGGGATGTACTCTTGACATAAGGTATTCTTAACATGGTCCTGGCCATGTGTCTTGCTTTATGTGAATAAGAGCTTGGTGAGGCGATCTTGTTAATATGGGCGGGTGGTGGTGTTATCAAGCAAGTGTTTGAGGATTTTCCACAAGCGGGGTGGTGGAGTGGCCCGTCTAGAAAGTTACAGCTCTGACTATTGCTGCTGACTAAGAACGCGGCAGTGTGCTTCAATTTCCTTTTTGAGAAGTGCGACTTTTCGTCTGAGTCTTCTATTGAGCCGTTGTCCCTTCCATCTTGAGAGGATGGATGTTTTGGCCTCGATAAGGTGGTAGAATCTGCTGTCCATGCGCTCAGCCAGGCCATCTGGTGTGATAGTCGGGTGGCCGGTTTAGTATCAGACTGTATATCGCACGACCATGAGTCTATATCGGTAATGGGAGTGTCTGTTGTTGCTGTTACACGGCGTTTACAGAAGGTATCCCAGTCCGTTCAAGTGAAGTCCCTTGTTCTTATCGTAAAGGCTTTTAGGTGTGGGAGAGTAATTTCGATGATAGAGTGATCACTCCCGAGGTCGTGTTGGGAGTTAGAAAACGCCCATTGGGCGTTTTCTGCGTTTTCGGTGAAAGTGAGGTCTGGTGTCGTGTCTCGTTCAGTGGAAGTGCCGAGGCGAGCGGGGAAAGCTGGGTGAGTAATGAGTGTAAGCCCGAGATAATGGGAGTCTTGCCATAAGTTACGACCTACAGCAGAGCTGTGTTTGTAACCCCATCCTTTGTGCGGGAGTTTTAAGTCGCCTCCGATGATGATGGGGCTGCTGCCTGCGATGTTCAGGGCCTTTTTGAAGAGGCTTAGAAATCGCCTATGGCGTTGAGACGGGGTATTGTAGATATTGAGGATAAAGGTTCCTTCCTTTCGTTTTCTGTGCGGGATGAGCTCAATAAAGAGGTGTTCGATTCGCCGATCGTGGAGATCGTGATCGATTGCGATAATTCTTTTTCGAACGAGTGTGGAGACTCCGTGTGGAGCGTTGGTCGCGGGAAAAGGTTGATATCCGGGAAGGGTGACCGGAGTGTCGTGCGTTTCCTGGAGTACGATTACATCGGGTTGACATGACGTAGTACGCAAGTGTTGACAGAGAACTGGTTGTTTGTGGAGGTAGGCACGGCAGTTCCACTGCCAAAACATTATGTCAATGTTAGTGTGGGCCATGATGAAGGACAGCGGATGCCACAGGTGGCCGGGTGGCGGTTCCTGTTGTGTCCACGGTGGAAGCGGTTTTTGTGAAAAAGGTTTCAATATTATCTTCCATGGCGGTGACTCTGTGCATAATGTTGATTAAAGAATTGTGTAAAGTTTCTACCGTGCTTTGGGGTGTGTTACGAGCATGTCCTTGACTTCAGAGCGCACTTGCCCCGAAGCTTCTTCTTGGAGGGCACGCTTTTTTGGGGCTGGTTTTGAGAGTTCCTCGGCTTGGCTGTTGCCAGCGGGTTCTGGGGTTTTGGGTGCGGGTTTGGGTGTGGGTGTGGGATGGGTTTTGGGTTGTTTGAGACTGTGAACCACTGGGGTGGGGTCCACCACACAGCATGCACTTGGGGGTACACTGATGATCTTGACCGGTGTTGCGAGCTCCGCAGCCCCGGCAGATCTTTTATTAGGGAACGGGCAAACGTCAATGCGGTGCCGAGACGGCCGCAGTGGTAACATACAGGGTGTTTCAGCGAACACTATCAAAAATTCTTAAAGGTTGCCTGGGGCAGATAGCACAATTCTAGTTCATGAGCTGGTCTACTCGAAGAGGCGGACATTACTTGCATAAGAACTTGAAATGCATAATCGAATAATTAACATAAATTAACTAATTCAGTTTTTAACTAATTACCTGATGGCCCATATTGCAATTTACAAATTGTAGCCGGGGAGTTCGCAAGGCGGATCCACTTGGAACGAATTCTCTGGGTGACACCAGTTTAAAGATATTAATACCCGAACTTTGCGGAGAAATGCATTGGCGTTCCAGTTAGGTTCTTAAAAAATTTCGCTTTTTGCATTGAAGCACAAATTTAACTGGAACGCCAATGCATTTCTCCGCAAAGTTCGGGAATTAATATCTCCAAACTGGTGAGAATTAATTCTAAGTGGATCCGTCTTGCGAACTCCGCGGCTAAAATTTGTAAATTGCAATATGGGTCATCAGGTAATTAGTTAAAAACTTATTTAGTGAATTTTTGTTGATTAGTCGATTATGCATTTCAATTTTTTGTGCAAGTAATGTCCGCCTCTTCGAGTAGACCAGCTCATTAACTAGAATTGGGCTATCTGCCACAGGCAACCTTAAATAAATTTTGAAAGTGTTCGCTGAAACACGCTGTATATCGATCTGTTTGCTGTACAAGGAGCATGGGATTATTGTGACGTCATACCGAACCATGTATGGTACGTCAGGTCCATCGAAGGCAATGACGATGGTCGTGGTGGAACCGATTCGCGTGGCGGCGAGTACTAGAGGATTGCGATCATTTACGATGTTAGCGTCGATTTGTCTGGCGTTATCGATGAGAGGGATGCCTCTGATGACCCCTTTGGTAGCATTATCTGGGGCGGCTTCGTACGCGCTGACCTCATAGGTTATCCCGTTGACTTGGATACACTTGATTCTTACGTACCGGTCCGCATATTGCGGGCTGGGCGCGCTGATCACCATGATGTTTTGCTGATTGTTCGAGCAGTTTGTGTCGTTTTGACTGTCTCTTGAGCTAAGTTGCCTTGCTTGAAGAATAGCTGCAGTCACTGTAGGACTGCCGTCCTTGGAAATATTGAGTGCTCCTTTGGGTCTGACGATGATCTTGATCTCATTTGCTGGTAGTGGGAGCATGCGCCCGGCCTTGAGAACGTGAGTCTTAACTTGCTGCCTGGGTCTAGAGCGAGAGCAGGAGTCTTGCGTCTTAGGTGGTTCTTCTCGGGATAATTTTCGGCCCCGTTTCTCGTCGGGGCGACGGGAACGACGGGAACGGGCGGTACACCAGCCCATCTCGGCGGTTAACTCTTTTGGGGAAATATCTTGGCCACCTACTTGGACCTACATGCTTCGCTGATACGGCGAGAGGCTTGTGCGTCGTAGCAGAGCTCGCACGGGCACGCGCGGGAATGCGTTACGTTGCCTGGGAGGCCGAGCACCTGGGATGCCGAGCACCTGGCCCGCGTGGCGACGGCGTGGTCTTAACACAATAGTGGTCACAGTCACGGAAAAATAAATGTCCCACTAAATAAATAACTTGGTATCTACAGAGTCCTGGTGGTCTCACGGTTCGAATGGGTACAAAATTCGGCCTTATATTCACAGAAAATCGCGGCTAAAGCATTTCACGCACTTGCAGGACGCCGTATGTGAACTAAGCAAGATTGACGTCTGGCAACCGCCATCCACGAAGAAGCAACAGTTATGATGCACAAGGGAACTGAGCTCCACATTCATTGGAGGCCGAGTCATATGGGCACAGGAGGCAATGAGCGAGCGGACGCGCTCGCGCGGGAAGCAGATTTACCCCTCCCCCCCCCCCCCCCCCCGCCCCCATTCTCCTTGCCCCGATTTCGGTGGGCTCGGCGGCTGTGCACAGACGCAGACCGCTAATCCATTCACTCTTGTCATGCAGGTGTTTCAGCGCGCACTCGTGCGCCTGTTGCTTCCATCCTTAGTGACGGCTTCCCTGGCAGTCCCGCTGCAATATCGTGCCTGGTCAGGTGAACATGACAGGATTGCCTGTCACCCATCCCTGATGCGCACCTCTGGATTTGCACCGCCCTTCAGGCCCCTGGATTTCGTCGGGAGCAGCAGATCTGCGTTTTCGACGACACCGCTACCGAAGACGGTAGTGCTCGATGCAGCGTGGACAAACCTGTCGCCATCAACATCAACTCTCCGGTCAACTATAAAAGAGCAGTCAATACCGGTGGCGCCTTGTGGGCTCGGCGGCTGTGCACAGACGCAGACCGCTAATCCATTCACTCTTGTCATGCAGGTTAGTAAAGCTTACAGTCTTTTTTCTAAGAAGTCTAGCAATCGTTTCCTGCTTCAGCTGCCGAGCCCGCACTGCTGCCTTCTTGTCGCTCTTGAGTGTTCTGATGTAATTCGTGCTTTGTTGATGATGTCGGGTGATGTAGAAAGCAACCCGGGCCCGGACTCCGATGCTTTACTAGCTGAATTGAAGAACTTGTCTGCTGGACAGTCGCAATTAATCAGTCAGGTTCAAGACCTGAAAACTCATCTAGTGTCGACGGACAAAGCTATTGCTGATCTGGGCAGGCGCATGACTGATCTAGAGGGGCATTATCAAAATCTTGTCTCCCTACGCTCTGACTTCGAAACCGTGAAAACGTGTACCGCTCAAGTGGCCACCGTGGTACACAGGCTTGAAACGCGTATTGATGACGCCGAGAACCAGTCACGACGCAATAATCTTATTTTTTATGGCCTCCCTGAATCAACTGGATCAGAGACGTTTGCCCAGACCGAGCAACTTATCATCAAGCACTGCCAGGATCATTTGAATATTTGTATCGAGCCGAAAGAAATTGAGCGCGCACATCGTCTCGGTCATCGCACAGATACTAACCGTCACCGTCCTATCATAGCGAAATTCACCTTCCATAAAACAAAAGAATTGGTTCTTTCTAACGGCCGCAAGTTCAAAGGAACCAGCTTCAGCGTTGGAGAGGATTTCTCTCGTTCCGTACAAATCGCTCGCCGGCATCTCGTTACTTTCGCTAAAAGCAAATCATTACCTTTCTCTCTGCGATTCAAAACACTGCATATGGGCCATAAGCGCTACGTCTACGACGAGCAAACACAATCTGTCAAAGAAATAATATAGCAATTTCCCCGTCGTAAAAATGTCCGTTGCACTGTTAAGCCCAAATCTAACATATCATTGTCTGTAATCTTTACGAACGCACGCAGTTTCCTTCCAAAACGTGACGCTTTTTCCAACCTTGTTTTATCATCCAACAGTAATATAATGACGATAACCGAAACGTGGCTAACAGAAGATATGACAGATACAGAAGTACTAGCCGACCTACCGGAATTTCATGTCTATCGAAAGGATCGCAAAGGCATGCGGGGGGGGGCGGTGTACTGATTGCTGTGCACCAGCAGTTATCGTGCTCCGTAGCCAAAAACATCACTTCTGATCTTGAAGTATTGTGGCTAAATATTCACGCTTCCCCCATACAATCATTCTAGGTGTTTGCTACAGGCCTCCAAATAATATTTCAGATTTCACATTTAAACTTAATAACAGTTTGAGTGACCTTAGTAATCAACACCCACAAGCAGAAGTCCTCCTGTTTGGTGATTTTAATTTTCCCCAAATAGACTGGAGCAATGACGTCCCCATAACTATGGGCAGTGAGCCTGCCAGAAATTTTGTGGATTTCTGCCTTAATTTCAATTTAACTCAACTTGTATCAGAACCTACACGCGTTGCACTAAGCACTTCTAGCATCTTAGATCTCATCCTAACCAGCAATCCGGAAAGCTTATCATCAATAGCATATTTACCTGAAGTCAGCGATCATAAAGTAATTCACGCCACATTTTCGTTTCAACCCGTAAGACGTGATTTAGTCAGCAAAACAATCCGCCTGTACAATAAAGGTAATTATGATGCCATTAATAGTGATCTGAGTGCATTTCTTCCTATGTTCGTGAGGTTATGTCTACGCGCTCTACAAATGAAACTGGGTAATATTTAAAAACAAGCTAGGTGATCTCGTTGACAAGTTTATACCGAGAATAACGTTCCGCGGAAACCGTAACAAGCCATGGTTCACTAAAACTCTTAAGCGACTTGAAAACAAAAAGAAACGTCTCTTCCGCTCAGCCAAACTAAACGGACACCCCTCTGCTTGGGGGAAATATTTTGTGGCCGAAGACGCTTATCTGAGGGCTATACGGAATGCTAAATTCTCCTTTTTCCACGATGAACTGCCTAAAATGCTTACAAACAGCCCTCGACAATTTTGGCAAATAATAAACCCTCAGGAGGCGCGCATGATCAGCGTGTTAAATGCACATGGCGAAGTAGTCAGCGACAGCGAGTGTGCTGACATTTTTAATGCCGCCTTTTTCTCTGTATTTACTAACGAGACTTCAACTCCAGATTTTCCCACATCTACTGACATATCTGCGTATATGCCACCAATTATATTCTCGGCAGAAGGAATCACCTCGATCATTGATAACGTCAAGCTTTCATCGTCAGCAGGTGTAGATGATATCAATTCCAAACTCTTAAAAAATATTAAATATGTATCTGCTGCGTACCTAACTTTGTTGTTTTCGCAGTCACTCTCTACAGGCATCTTACCATCCGACTGGAAAGTGGGCAAGGTCGTTCCAGTCTTCAAGTCGGGCAATAGAGAAACCCCATTCAATTATCGTCCGATATCATTAACTAGTGTCCCCTGCAAAATCATGGAACACGTCATATACTCGCATATCATGAACTTCTTAGACTCAATCTGTTTTTTTCACCCTTGTCAGCACGGATTTCGAAAAGGCTATTCTTGCGAAACGCAGTTGGCAATTTTCCTTCACGACCTGCATGTTAACCTTGACAGTAACCTTCAGACTGATGCCATATTCCTAGATTTTGCAAAAGCATTTGATACAGTTCCTCATAAATGTTTGCTGCTAAAATTATCTCAGTTAAATTTACACCCCGACGTACTAAAGTGGATAGAAGCATTCCTGACTAACCGCTCTCAGTTTGTTTTCGTTAATAACCATTCTTCTAGCAGACTCCGCGTAACATCAGGCGTCCCGCAGGGATCCGTCTTAGGACCGCTTCTTTTTCTAATTTACATTAATGATCTACCAACACAGGTATCATGTAACATTCGTATGTTTGCAGATGATTGTGTAATCTACCGCAGAGTTACCAACACATTTGACCAAACATTAATCCAGAACGATCTCAATAATGTACAAGAATGGTGTAATCGCTGGCTAATGAACCTAAATCCTAACAAATGTAAACTCGTGTCTTTCACTCGCTGCCGTAACCCCCTCACATTTACCTATTCCATTGCTGATGTTCCAATAGAATCAGTCCAATCATTCAAATATCTTGGTGTCACTCTATCTTGTGATCTGTCCTGGCGCTTGCACACTACTAACATCATCTCATCAGCCAATAGATCACTGGGATTTCTTAGGCGACATTTACGTCATACCTCACAACAAGTAAAAGCGTTGGCCTATAAATCATTTGTAAGATCGAAACTTGAGTATGCATCTCCCATCTGGAACCCGCATCAGAATTATATCATAAATGCACTCGAAGCTGTACAAAATCGTGCTACTAGGTTTATTCATTCTTCATATTCGTACGATATCAGCATTTCATCGATGAAAGCGGAATCTGGCTTGGAAGCTCTTTCTTTCCGTCGACAGGTTGCCACCCTCTCTCTCTTCCGTTCATTTTTTTACAGCTCCCTAAATCACCCACCGTACATCACGCCACCTTCATACATATCTCATCGC
This sequence comes from Dermacentor silvarum, assembly GCF_013339745.2. Lineage (NCBI taxonomy): Eukaryota > Metazoa > Arthropoda > Arachnida > Ixodida > Ixodidae > Dermacentor > Dermacentor silvarum. The sequence continues at coordinate 173,225,107 of NC_051158.1, forward strand.
ACCGGTCATCCGCTTCAAGTTGCACGCGCACGTGCCCGGACCACCACTTTTCAAGCATCATTTTTTATTCGAGCATCAAGGGACTGGAACGGCCTTCCACACGCCATCGCAGCCATCACAAGCCCATCTGCCTTTACCGAAGCTGTTATCACATATCTCAAAACGAACGCCTGTATTTAATGTTTATTATTTTATTGCGATAGCAATTATATGGACACTCAAAAGCAGATTTCTGCCGTCGGCGTCGCCGTCGCCGTCGCCGTCGCCGTGAGGTTCCGTATGACGTCATTTGGAGATGAAATCGTCGCCGCGCGCCGAACGCTGTATGTGCGAGTGAAAGGGCGCGAGGGGCGCGTCTTTCACGGGGAGTGAACGCACGGCGGAGAACAAACGCGCGTTCTGCGCCGTGCTCGCTTAAGGGCTGCAGAAGTAGGCGTCTCTTTTCTCCTTTACAATCACCATATATGTAGAGCAAACGCGCCTTCTTCGGACGCGCGAGAGGCCGTGGGGGAGGGGGAGGGAAGGGAGGCGACGTTTAGCTGCGGCACCAGGTGCCTATTTATATCAGAGGCTCCAGCAACAGTCACCAACGCCGCACGCATTTTGAGCTAACGCGGGCAAAACGCCGATGGCGTCGACAACAGTTCTGCGTGTTGTTGCTACCAAAGCCGCTCACCTTACTTCGTATGACATTGCTGTGTTGCTATCGCATTCATTGCTTCGCCCTTAGGGCGAAACTGTGACATTTTTTTTAACCACCCCTTATGTAATACCCCTCCAATGGGGTCTTTAAGGTATTAAAGTGAAGTGAAGTGAAGAAGTTGCACCCTGATCGGCAAAAGCTGTCGACGCTGTCGATGCTAACCTGCTGCTCCGACAGCATAGAAAGCTTGTTCTGCCAGCGCTTCTGCCCGAAGGCCATGACCCCCTCCCTCCGGGGCTTCCACGCCGGGAACGCGCGGCACTCCGCTGTCTGCGCACCGGCACGGCAGTCACGCCTGCGTTCAAAGCCCAATACATTGGCAAGTCGCTTGATCTCACCTCAGGATCTTGCAACAAGGGCTCGCCGGCCACAGCACACCACCTGCTATGGACATGTCCTGGCCTATCCTCACTGAGAAGAATCGGCTTTGCTGGACTACAGAGCTCAGCCATCACACTTTACGAATTGATCCTTCCAAGAGGGACCCCTGAACGCCCCAAACCATTATGTGACAGCTTGCTGATCTACCTAATACGGAGTGAAACAATTCACTTAATCTAGGCAACCCGCCGCAACAACCTGGTGGTTGCCTTTTAATATATGTACATATATTTTTATTGCGATAGCAATTATATGGACACTCCAAAGCAGATTTCTGCCGTCGGCGTCACCGTCATCGTCGCCGTTGCCGTGAGGTTCCGTATGACGTCAATGGAGATGAAATCGTCGCCGCGCGCCGCCGAACGCTGTATGTGCGAGTGAAAGGGCGCGAGGGACGCGCTCTTTCACGGGGAGTGAACCCACGGCGGAGAACAAACGCGCGTTCTGCGCCGTGCTTCCTTAAGGGCTGCAGAAGTAGGCGTCTCTTTCCTCCTTTACAATCACCATATGTGTAGAGCAAACGCGCCTTCTTCCGACGCGCGAAAGGCGGTGGGGGGGGGGGGGGGGGGTGACGTTTAGCTGCGGCACCAAGTGGCTATTTATATCAGAGTCTCCGGCAACAGTCACCAACGCCGCACGCATTTTGTGCGAACGCGGGCAAAACGCAGACGGCGTCGACAACAGTTCTGCGTGTTGCCGGTGCTGCTGCATGTCGACGTTTATACAGCTGATAAAGCTACTATCATTACTCCGTATAGCTCTCTACAAATTTGCTATCGCAAGTGATGCTTCGCCTTTCAGGTGAAACTGCGACCACTCTTTATTGCGATAGCAATTATATGGACACTCCTAACGCATTTCTGCCGTCGGCGTCGCCGCCGTCGTCGTCGTGGTCGCCGTCGCTGTGAAGATCGTCGCCGCGCGCCATACGCTGTGTCTGCGAGTGAAAGTGTGAGGGTAAGCCGGCAATCGCGGCTCAGTGTACCGGACGCGAGGGTGGAACGCAGGCCGGAAGCGTGCGGTCTTCTTTCGCGCGCGATGGCCCGGGGCCTGGGGCTGAGGCGACGGAGAGGGAGAGGGGGTGCGTTCTGCTGCGTCGGCTGTAAAGCCACGTGATTTTGAAAGTACCGACCTCCGCGCGCGCGCTTTCTTCCTCAATTCTCCTTGGATTTCACCCCTCCCCTGGCCGGCGCGGTGCGCACGGCACGCTGAACCGTTCTTTGGCTCGTTGCAGCCGCATTAGCATCAATGCGCGCGCTTGATTATTCAGCCTTTTGAAGCGCTGTTTGGGAATTTAACCCTTGTGAAGCTGTCATGGCGCAAGTACACTTCCGATAGAACGTCGTGACATTTTTTTTTTTTTACAACGTTTTGATAAATACAAGCGGAAGAGCTCCGAAAAAATGAGTACCAAGCAGTGGCTGAGCTGTTTGCCTCTACGCCACCACTTGGGTTATCCGTAACGCGGAGGTGTATTGGGCGCACGTAATATAAGTAGCGTGCAGAATAAACGAGAATTTGGTTCATAATCCTGGCTCTTAAATGACTCAGAGAAGGTAACGAAGAAGAAACGTGATAGTTTACTTAAAGTGAATTCGCCAAAATGATTGGGCCAAGAACCTTTGTACCAATGCCACTTTGCTAAATACGTGCCGTGTTTGCGAAACAGCCAACATAGAACTTTACGAACGCGCTTGGATTCTGTGACTATGAAACGAGACGAAATTGCATTCCATCACCTCTAGAAATACCCTAAGTCTCTAAAAAAATCTGATTGCGCACACGGAAACTTCTAAGACTATGGCACTTAATAATTAACTTACAGACTTCAAGATGTCAAGTTTATCAGAATTGAGGGAGATTATCAGAAGCGCGTGGCTTGTACTTTATGAGCATCCGCGAACAATACATGCCAGATATGTAACTTCACCTTCATACCTATTACTTTTTACTTCACGGCGGCTGCCAAGATATCATTGAGCATTTGTTAATTGACTTATTTTTATACTTTCGATTAACCAACTCAGGTTCATATGCCTATATGCGGGAAAGAAGATAATTGTTTGGTTTAATTCAACAAAATAATACTTATTCGCTCTTTTTCGCATGACGAAAACCGCTACCAGTAATTCCTATCTGACGGCAACGAACTACAGAATTTAAATTAAATTATGGGGTTTTACGTGCGAGAACCAGTTCTCATTATGAGGCACGCCGTAGTGGGGGACTCCGGAAACTTGGACCACCTGGGGTTCTTTAACGTGCACCTAAATCTAAGTACACCGGTGTTTTCGCATTTCGCCCCCATCGAAATGCGGCCGCCGTGGCCGGGATTCCATCCCGCGACCTCGTGCTCAGCAGCCGAACACCATAGCCACTGAGCAACCACGGCGGGTAATGAACTACAGAATGATCTAGGTGGCGCCGAAGGTTGCGGACCGGACCGATGGGTGGTTAGAAAAAAAGTACCACGTTAACTACGCAGTATTTCTCCTTGGCGCGCACACACAAAGACACGCGCACGCGCACACACATGCTCACACACAGACACATGCATACACATATACGCACACGCGCACACACATACGCGCACATACATACACGGACACACGTACGCACTCACAATTACAATACACGCACGCACGCACACACAATTACAAAATAGGAGTTACGGGCATTAATTTTTAATTACATACATTTGAAAACTAACGCACGCGCGAGAACACAAAAAAGCTTTGTCACTGCACGAAGAGTCAACAAAAAAGTTCACCGACTCACTTCGAAGAAAAAAGCCCACGGCCTGTGGTAATCGATGTTATGCGAAGCAGTGTGCGGGGAGCCTACCGAGTTAACGAAACGACCATGAGAGCACCAAGACATAGGCGGCTCTTTCATGACCTACATGACACGCATGTCACGACATTCATGTCATGAGTCCTCAGGAGTCCCTTTAGCTACACCTAAGAGACCTTAGGGCGAAAGCCTTAGTCATACTCGTGACTATGACTTCTACCAACATCCTTTATGTTTCCTTCACTTAGTACCTACGTCCGAACCCATTCCTGTGGTTTTTGAGTGTTAATCTTTATTCGTTGAGTAATTGTCATTTTGCTGAGTCATGCTCATGACTATGACTTCTACCATCATCCTTTAGCGTTTCCTTCACTTAGTACCCACGTCCGAACCGATTTCAGTGGTTTTTGTGCTAATCTTTTTTCGCTGAGTCACTGTCATCTTTGCTCAGTCATGGTCATGACTACGATTTCTACCATCATCCTGTAGTGTTTCCTTCACTTAGTGCCCACGTCCGAGCCCACTGCAGTGGTTTTTGAGGGTCATTGTTTTTTTGTTTTTTTTTTGCTGAATCATGCTCATGACTATGACTTCTACCACTATCCTTTAGTGTTTCCTGCACTTAGTACCTACGTCCGAACCCGTTTTAGTAGTTTTTGAGTGTTAATCTTTTTCACTGGGTCATTGTCATGACGTACATGACACGCATGTCATGACATTTATGTCAAGACCTATCATTTATGTTTGTCATATACTCTTGTCATAGTATGCCAATTTTGGTACATACCAAACTAACGAAACGACCATGAGAGCATAAGGTCGTAGGCGGCTAGACAGATAGATAGATATGGTCAAAGTAGCAAATGTTCGCCAAGAATGTTTCGCATTTAGAATAATATACAGGGTGTTTCAGCGAACACTTTCAAAAATTCTCAAAGGTTGCCTGTGGCAGATAGCCCAATTCTAGTTCATGGTCTGGTCTACCCGAATAGGCGGACATTACTTGCGCAAGAAATTGACAGGAATAATCGAATAATTACCAAAAATTCACTAATTAAGATTTTAACTAATTACCTGATGGCTCATATTGCAATTTACAAATTGTATCCGTGGAGTTCGCAAGGCGGATCCACTTGGAACGAATTCTCGGGACGACACCAGCTTCGAGATATTGATTCCCGAACTTTGCGGAGAAATGCATTGGCGTTCCAGTTAGTTTCTTAACAAAACGTCGCTTTATGCATTGAAGAACAAAATTAACTGGAACGCCAATGCATTTCCCCGCAAAGTTCGGGAATTAATATCTCGAAAGTGGTGTCATCCTGAGAATTAATTCTAAGTGGATCCGCCTTGCGAATTCCACGGCTACAATTTGTAAATTGCAATGTGGGTCATCAGGTAATTAGTTAAAAAAAATTAAATTATGTGGTTTTACGTGCCAAAACCAGTTCTGATTATGAGGCACGCCGTAGTGGGGGACTCCGGAAATTTGGACCACCTGGGGTTCTTTAACGTGCACCTAAATCTAAGTACACGGGTGTTTTCGCATTTCGCCCCTTCGAAATGCGGCCGCCGTGGCCGGGATTCGATCCCGCGACCTCGTGCTCAGCAGCCCAACACCATAGCCACTGAGCAACCACGGCGGGTCAGGTAATTAGTTAAAAACTTAATTAGTGAATTTCTGTTGATTAGTCGATAATGCATTTAAATTTTTTGTGCAAGTAATGTCCGCCTCTTCGAGTAGACCAGCTCATTGACTAGAATTGTGCTATCTGCCACAGGCAACCTTTAAGAATTTTTGAAAGTGTTCGCTGAAACACTCTGTATATGCGCAGTTATATGTGCTCTGCATTGAACTGAACAGAGAGTCCGGCTGTGCAACGAGCATTAAAATCTCCATGCAACTTCACCTACGAATATAAGGAAAGTTGTAAGACTCGTCTCGCAAAGAACGACGAGCTTAGAAGGCGCGAAATCTTTTCTCCCGATGTAGTGGAGCCACTGCCTCCGGCGAACGACATTCCGTTCTCCTCGGGGAATAGAAATAATGCTAGCTCTTTCTCTGACCTGCTGCTGCACTGAAACGAGCACCAGCAAGGCGTTTCCTCGGAGAACGAAGCTTAAATTTTTACGGAAAGACGGAAAAACTACGAAACACACAATTGGAGCGGCAGGGCGACCACCGCTTGGCAAGCGCATGGCGGGCGGGAAGAAATGAAATAAAAATGCGCGAAAGTAAGTTTCACGTCCTTTTCGTGACATCAGGGTCACCTGACAGGGTAGTATCGCGCGCCGCAGCCATTCAGCGTGGCGGATGCCCTTGTTCGTGAAAGAGTGGGAGAAAAAGCGGAGGTTGGCAGCGCCGGCGAGGGTGTTGCGGCGTAGATCAAACAGTGCCGTTACTTTCCAACATCAAGGGGCTTTAGTCGGCTGCGGCTCACAACGCGACCACGCGGGCGCCATATCTTGAAAGCGATCTGTGATGTGGGCGAAGTGAGCGCCCGCGCGGGCCTCATCTTCAAAGCAATTTGCGATGGGGACAAAGTGCATGCGCCGAGTGCCGGTAGCTTCGTATGCGCTGTGCTTTCCACGTTTAGTTCGCGAGAGACAGCGCGAAGGTCAATTTGCCCACTGCTGCTGGCGCGCGCTCTCACTCCGGCGTTTTCACAGCGAGCTTCCACGGTCATCGAGCGAGATGTGTTCATGTTAAGCTGTGCGCGCGTGACACCGTGCTTGTCTCTTTAGTTAGTAAGCGAATGTTTACAACTTTATACGGCCCATTAAACTACTATCATTGCTTCGTATAGCTCTCTTCTAATTTGCTATGACCAGCAATAATCAAAAAGAAAGTTAGATAAACAAAGACGGTAAATTAGGTGCAAAGCATAATAACAAAAAATGTCCACGAAGATTTACAAATACGGCAAGAAATAAATTAGAAACGAAAATATGTACGACAATAGAGGGCAGTACCTTGCTACTTTAGGCCCCAGCTGGCTGCCTTAGGAAAAAAATATTGCGGAGCAAATACTCGCATCAGGATGAGGCATGCATGTACTGCAGCAAACTTCCGAACACAACTCAGCACATATTAACGGCATGCCAAAATATTACCCCAGCGAGACTCGTAGGAAACGTGCACCATCAAGAAGCGCTAGGATTTAAAGCGGCTGCAAGCATTAACTGGCCCGCTGTGCAAATAAGATAGAAAAATTTACAGCATTGGCTAGAAAAAAAAAACATGAAACAGGGAAGGTATCGATCGCACCGGGGCCGTCACATGCATGGGTACAATATAGAGATAGAGGGTTTAATTAAGAAAGAAACATATCGTTAGCGAGGGTTTACGGTATCAATAAAGAAAGAAAGAAAGAAAGAATCTAGGAGATATATGCAAAATACAAGCCCACAATAGATGATGTAAAACCCGATTTGCTCAAGCAGGCTAGGTGACTACTTCCTACCGCCCCGTTTCGAACCGAGTGCCAATAGAGATCATCATCATCACCACCATCGTCGTCTTCATCATCAGCATCGTGTAGCACCTCGATGCGCACGCCCTCGATTCGGAAGCGCTAGGCAGCTGTCGCGGAGTCTGTTACATCATATAACTGCATCATATAACATGTTATATGGTGCGGTGCCTGATTTTTTAAAAATTCATCATGGGCTTTTACGTGCGAAAACCGCCATCTGATGATGGGGCACGCCCTATTGGGGGACTCCGGATTAATTTTGACCATCTGGGGTTCCTTAACGTGCACCTAAATCGAAGTACACGGGTGTTTTCGAACTTCGCCTCCATCGAAATGCGGCCGCCGTGGCCGGGATTCGATCTCGCGACCTCGTGCTGTGCCTGATTAAAGGCCCAACCGCATGCACGGGATTTTCGAGCGACAGCGACAAGCGACGGCGACGAGCGACAGGTTTTGCCGTCGCGGAGGGCTACCGTCGCTGGTCGTGTCACCGGTTTCTGGGCCAGCCAGAAAATATCGCTTGTCGCCCGGAAGTCTGCGCGACGACATCCGCTGGGGACAGCGATTGCACAACAACATGGCAGCATCAGTCTGCCCGCTTCGATCTGAATTCGCTCTTGCAACTTGCTCTCTGCTGTGACAGCAAAAAATAAATAGTACAATCAGTCATCGCTTCACCTCATCGCTAGCTGAAGACTAAGTATCGGCGCTCTCTGGTCGTTATTATTGAGATCGGTTGTTTTGTTTTGACGCTGTTAGGCCTGAGACGCCACCGAGAGCCGAGAAAGTGTTTTAAGTTTTACTCAATAGATGGCGCCACGGCATTTTACGCTGGCGGCATGGTACGGATTTCCACTGGGGATGATAGCACATTTAGCTAGATCTCGATAAAACGCTGACCTTTTGATAAAATTGAGATTTCTTTACGCGCGTGCGATAACATTTATTCGCACAACAATGTAAATCCATCGCTACTCTTTTTCGCGATATCGCATTCATGTGGTTACTCCATGCCGCGACACGACAGCGCGACAGGGTGTGCCAGTCGCGTCGCTTGTCGCTGTCGCAAGGTAGATATACCTGGGGCTCTATTCTGGACACGCATGGCGGCTGCACGGCCGCCATTATCCGCCATCTTGGCTGTCTCATTGGCTGTCCAGAGGTCACGTGTTTTGAAATTTGTGCCGGGAAACGAAGTTTTGCAAAATGCTATTTTGCGTTTTCGTCAGAATGACGAAACGTGACGTGGAGCTGCAAATTTTATCGCCTAATACTTTTGCGTGGTCCTTAGCACCTATATTGCGACTTTAGCGCTTTAAAAAGAAAGTGTACGGTAGCGTGCAGAAGCCCGTGGAATGCATCTGCAATTTCGCGAATATGTGGTGGCGTTTCAACATAGCCGGCATGTCAGTTGTTGATTGGCTGAAAGAATATCCCGTGAAGAGCGTCACAGGAAGGGCCGTTTCGTAAACGTCAATTTGACGTTGCGTGACGTTGCACTGGGCCGCCATTGCACAGATTTTCCGCCATAATTTGGTAGTGCGACGAGCCGCGCGAATTATGGTAATGAGCGGCCATATGCAGTGTCAGTCGAGAGGCATGCGTATCGCCGCATTTTCCCTGTCATTTGGGGCCCTGAAAACCTTTTGTTCACAACGCGTGCTCATAGCATTTGCATCGCTCTCGGGTGGTGTTGGCATTTGTGTTTTGAACCATCATTTCTATTAAAAACACGTTTATTTGAAATAATATTGGTTGAAGTTAGCAAACTTTCTGCGACATTTCGCACTTTTCACTATTGTGTTTGTATTGTAATCAATATTAATGACTTTTCGCGTCATCAGAGGCTATGACAACGGTGACTTTTTAATTTACAAAAAGAAATGTACGCAAGACGGCGCCTTGAAGTTTCCTCTCGCGGTGCGAGTAAGCGGCGAAGTGCACAAGAGATGGCAGTGCCGGCGTTTGCGTCGCTCAAGCGTATAACTGTGGCGCGCGCAACGCTATCGATGATATTCGGCCACTTCTCAGCCAGTCGAGTCGGGCTGAGTCACTTGCGGATCACGAGATAGCGATAACGCGGCCTAGAGCGGGCGCAGTTCATCACTGGCAGGTCGCGTATATTGTCTCAAGGTAGAAAGCAAGCGCGTGCGCGCCAATATACGATGACTCATTCCGTTTCCCGAGGACACGCATCCTAGCTAATGAAGCAGACGACAGCCTGCGCGCATGCAGACGACGGAAGCGAGAAACGATTTTGATCGAATAATCGTACGCTTTGAGCTAGCTGCTTTATTTTCACTGGGGAGGAAAACTGTTTTGCTTTATCAACCACGCTATGTTCAATGCCTACATTACAGTTTCTTAGGCGAAACGTCAAATTTGCGTCACGTTACGAAAGCGAAACGGGGCTATCGGCGCCATTTTGTAAGCGTCGCGCCTACGTCACGCCTCGAAGAAAATGGCGGAATGTCCAGAATAGCGGCTCTGGTAGCGAAGCTTCCATAGAAGCCCACACGTTCAAAACATGGTTGCTTACCGGTGGTTCATGGGGCTTAGCGCCATCTGTGTGAGGAGGGAACACTTCCGGCGGAAGAAAAAATAATTTGACGTCATATCCGTCAAAAACAGAAGTGACGTCATTTTGTTCTCATAGGCGCGAAATTTGTTTTCGGAGGCCTGCCATTAGAGCTGTATATTCAAATGCCCCGCCATTCGACTTCATGGGCGTTCCGAGTTTTCAGCGCGAAAAGCGATGCCGGAAAAGATCAGCCGTACGGGTGTCGAAGTCGCATCGCTGCACAGAACATACTTTCTTTGGAGGCCGACGAACACTTTGGGCGTAGATTGCGTAGAGTTCTCGTCCTTTCGTCGGACGCCAAGCCCGTCGGCCAGCGCTGTTGCACGAAAACAACTAAAGTAAACAAGTATCTGACAGTCGCAACTCACTACTTTTGACTGCACAGGTTAAGAAACAACAAAACTACCCACGTCACCTAATTCAGACAAACGTCGACATGCAACACAACACATATCAGGGGGGCGTATTGTAACAGGTGAACTTTACGAGTGCGCCTTTCCACGCCCTCCAAGAGTTCCATGGCATTGCAAGTGATAGCGGCGTCAACGCCCGCCGCTATCGATGGGCGCTCTCACGGTGGGCCCTGAAAAAAGGTATATATTGATAATGATCTAGTAAAATACAGTTGTATCTTTTCTCGCCATGCATATATAAAATGAATTAGGAATTTTATGAATCTAACTGCGTCTCGCTTTAATTTAAAAACGCTTTTTTTTTCTTTCCCAGTGTTTATTCCCTCCAAGCATAGTCGCGCTTCCATCGCTGCTCCCATAACCACCCTTGCTGATGTCGGTGACAATTGGTTCTGAACCGCTTTTCGCCCGAAGCTTCGCGACCTATGTGGATCGACCTTGGCCGTCGCTTGAATATCGCGTGCATGCGGTTGGGCCGTAAGGGTATACGCGCTACGTGCTTCGAGTTTTCTGAGATATATTTTCATGAAGCTGGGATGCAATTCGCTAGGAGCGTTGTTGACAGAAAATCGTACACACTCAATACTTGTGAATAATCAAAAGAAATAAAAAAAAACAGGATGTTGGAAGGAAAGACAAAATATAAATGCGAACATTGGCTCTTCTGCAAACATTGGTGAATCAGATGATAAGGAAAGCAAATAAGGGAGCGTATATAAGTTATCCTGTTAGTATGAGAACGACTGCAGAACGAAAGCAGACGGTAGAGTGACAGTAAAATTAAGCGTACTGGTATAATACAACACAATGGTGTGCTGGTCCATTGCCATTAAAATAATGAGACGTCAGATTAACTGCGTCGCATATCATTTCGCCCCTCGACACAGGTAGGTAGGCTTGGAATTTATAGCGGTATAAGATCAGTCAATCAATCAATCAAACATGTAATTATTTTTCAAGGTACGATTACAACAACAAGGATATGCAGAAGAGGGTCCCAAGGTCGCAAGGCCGTACTGGCACCCTCTGTACATGATTATTGGATACAAACTGCGAAATGAGCAGAGAAACATAGAATTAACCAAACTAACTGAACAAACGGGTACACTAGTTACAAAAATATTACATTGATAAAAAACATAAGTAACCAAAGTTTATATATACGTAAATCTGTTTTGTGATGGCATAAATATTTGATAGAGAAATACAAATTCACACTAGCACTGAAACTATGCAAGGAAAGTTAACATGATTAGTAATAGTTATCATGGAAAATAATGACAAATCTAAATTAGAAAAAAAGAAAGGAAAACAACAAAAGAACAGAGTACGTACAATAAAGAATTGATGGCAGAATTATTTATTTAAAAGATGGGTTTTAATTCTTTTTTAATGCAGTAAGAGATGATGATGTCTTGATTGGGCAGGGAACAGAATTCCACATTTTAATAGCGCAGAATGATGATGTCATTTTACCGTAATTAGTAAGAGCGTTAGCCAGCAAGGAATGATTTTTCTGAGCAAAACGAGTAGGGTTAATATCCTTCAAGGAATCCAAGGAAATAAAATTGCGCGTGAGATCTTTATTCTTCAACATGAAAAGCATAGTAATTAACTTCAGTGCGAATAAATCAGTAGCAGTCAGCAATTTATTCGCTATGCGCATGATAATAATATTACCTGGCCTAAAGTTACAAATTATGCGCAGAGCTTGGTTTTGTACGTGCTGACCAGATGATAAGCGGCACTGATACGTGTTGCCATAAGCAGCAATACCATAATTAATAGGAGTATGAATGAATGCATAATGAAGTGAAAGGAGAGCAGGAGTAGACAGGCAAGATCTAGCTTTTATGAGTGATCTTATACCGAAAGAGATTCTTTTCTTACCTTGTGAAATATGTTTGTAAGATTTTAGTTGTTGATCGAGGTAGATACCAAGAAATGAAACACAATCGCTAATCGCAATGAAGTGCGAGTCAAGGGGAACCTGAGCTGGAAAATGGTAGCCTTCTTTGAGGGGAGCGAAAAGCCATGTATTTTGTTTTGTTTGGATTTCAAATCAAGTGATTACTGTGATACCACGTAGCAATGTTAGCTAATGCACTGTTTAATTTACAAGTTAACGATGTTAACTATATATCTGAGTCTGAGACAGCTGCGTTATCAGCATATAATAGGCATTGTGAGGGTTAAACGTGTTGCGGAAGGTCATTTATGCAGAGAAATAATAATAATGCTCCCAAGATGAAGCCCTGCGGCACCCCCTCATTAATTGTTTTGGTGTCTGAAAACTCGCCTGACAAATAAACTGTTAGTTTTCTGTTACACAAGTAGTTACCCGCCGTGGTTCCTTAGTGGCTATTGTGTTGGGCTGCTAAGCAAAAGGTTGCGGGATCGAATCCCGGCCACTGCGGCTGCATTTTGATGGGGGCGAAATGCGAAAACACCCTTGTGCTTAAATTAAGGTGCACGTTAAACAACCCCAGGTTGTAGGAGTTTTCCAGAGACCCCCTCTACCGCGTGCCTCATAATCAGATCGTGGTTTTGGCACGTGAAACCCCATAATTTAATTTTACACAAGTAGTTTCTTAAAAAAGATTAACACTGGACCCGTTTTTCCATAGGCTCCAATTTTTTTAGTAACATATTGTGATTAATTGTGTCAGAAGCTTTGGAGAAATCTAAAAATACAGAACTAAGGATAATTTCTTTGTCAATAGAATTCTTAATGCATACTGTTAATAAGATTACCGCCAAATAAGTTGAACTACCTGAACTAAAACCAAATTGAGAGTTATTCAAGCGATTAAAGTTTTTCAAATAATTATTCAAGCGACTAAGAATTAGCTTCTCAATTCTTTTGCTAATGGAGGATAAGATAGAAATAGATCGGTAAATAGAAAAAAATAGAACTATCACCTTTCTTAAAACAGGTTATGACTTTTGTGTTCTTAAGAGTGCACGGAAAAATTCTAGTTTTAAAGAAGCTATTAATTATATTGGCTAACGCTTAAGAGATTAAATCACTTACCATTTTTAGGTGGCGGGATTGAATTCCATCTAATCCAGGCGAAGTATCCTTAAGGTTCATAACCGCAGTAAAAACTTCTTCTGGCGTTACATGGAAAAGAAAAAAAAGGCAAGAAATTAACTCGATCCTTGCTACATTCAGCGCCCATGTGCTGCTGACTGTAATTTCGAAAAAGAAGTCACTGAAAGCATTAGCACTTTGAAGATCGTCCTCTTGTGTAGTGTCATAATTAATTTTAGAGATTGGAGTCTGACACGTTCGGTTTAAGAGTGCGTTGAGCAACTCCCATTTTTTTAGAATTGTACTGGCAGCTTACAAATTCCTTTTCATAATAACTTCTCTTAGCTTCTTCAGTAAAAAAGTTAGAAGGTTGAGCTATTTTAACAGCGGTGCTGTTAGAGCGGGGCGTAATGTGTCTGCTGAATCCAAAAATGTGGGCCGATCGTGGCGGTAGTGCAGAAAGGGTCCAAGCGCAATGGCACATACCCCTGTGAACTATCGAAACTGACCCTGGCTAAGTCTAGCCAAGCGCGGTTGGGAATACTTAAGTTAGTCATCGATAACCAATCGATAGCCAATCAATAGATAATCCGGAAAATTTTGGAAAATGCTGGGGATGACTTCATAGTGCTTAGCCTAGCCCAAATACGTGGCTAATACCTTGCGATAGCCCATCGATAGCCAATCAGTAGCTAATCGATAATCGATCAATAATCAATAAATTTTGGAACATGCTGGGGTTGACTTGGTAATGCTTAGTCAAGCCACAATGCAAAAGCGCTCGTGTTCATAGGTTTAAAGGCACGTTATAGAACTCCAAGCGGTCGAAATACACGCAAAGTGCGTCGAGCGGCCGGTCGTGGGGCCATTTTGCGTGTTGTTCGCGGACTTCTTTCACGCTCGGAAAAACACATTTTTGTAGCATGTATATTGAGCAACAAAAAGCTTTATCGGGAGTTTTTCATGTTGCTCTACAACTTTCTCATTGACGCTTTTCATCTAATTATGTAATTAGGCGGGATGCAAAACATTATCTGAGTATGTCTAAGTGACGGCAAACAACATTATTTTGGTTCTGTTCAGCTACGTGGTGTTTGTATACATTTACAATTTGGCTAAAATTACGAGGGAGACTGTATTAAGCAGTCACACGCATACAGTGTTGCAACTGCGAGAAAAGTATTCTTTTTAAGGCGTTGGCCTTTATATAGTTTTCTCGTGCGGCAGTGTTGCCAGACGTCCTTAGCGCCCGGCCTTCTACCGGTACATATTCCTTTCCCTGCCGAAGCTGCACAAGGCATGGTGGTCACCTAGTACCGCAGGTAGCCTGGTAGCCTTCGCACTAGAGTAGAACGTCGTAGGGGCTGGGTTGTAGGGTTCACATTTGGTGAGACCACACAGATGGGGTTATGCTCTCCTGTTGTTTACTCCTGGGATGGCACTGCAGTTTCGCGACTCTCTGGAGTTTGTGTCCTTGCTGGGCATGATGAACCACAAGAGGCCCTGCACTTACCACAAGGTCATCTTCAGGGACCGCCTCCGGCTAAAAAGGCTCCTTTCTCTTTAGAAGGTGTTGTCGGTTTCTTCGGTACTGTTGACCTCCTTCTGTGCGACCCCTGTAGGTCTTTGGGGCCAATGATCCCTCCACTTGAGCCTTAGAACCCCACCACCCGTCATGGTGTATCCTTACAATATCTCCTTCGTGTAGCATTGGGAGAGGGTGACTATGTGTTGAGTTCTGAGGGTGCTTGTGCACAGGATTTTCATCGGGGGCTGAAAAGATCGCCAGCCTTCCGCGAAGCCGTCTGCCCATGAGTATCTCACAGGGTGTCCACCCGACCTCCATGGGGGTTGTTCGGTAACAGTCCGAACCAGACAACAGTCCCAACCAGGAATTTTAGTTTGCGCGCTCACTCTATTTCAATAATCGTTTCACTACTTGAACTCATTTTCAACCAAGCCGTTGGACCTGGGGAATCGTAGGCTGGATGTTGTGTGGAAAAAGTCGCACTTGTCTCTGAACGCCTTGAAGTCACGATAGAAAAACTTGGGAACTCCATCTGTGCACACTTCCAACGGAATTCTATGGCAGGGCAAACTTCATAGAAAGTATGGCGACTACTGCCTTACTTTTTGTCTGGTACAAGCACTCGACTTCGGCGTAATTCGAGTAAGCGCAGCAGGCTATTGGGTATGTCCGGCCACCGTGCTCACAAAGGTCACCGCCAATGCGCTGCCATGGTAGCTTCGGGGCTTTTCTTGGTGTCAGAGGCTCTGCTGGTTGTCGGTATGCAAACTAACTACAGGTTCCGCGTCGACTAAACGATGTTGCTGTGTCGGCATTCATTCCTCGCCATTACATCAGCAGCTTTGCACAGGCCTCTCACTTGTTAATCCCTAAGTGTCATTCATGTAGGTGCTGCAACATCTCGTGACGTAGAATTTTGGGTATCACCACTCTGTTGCCCAGGAGCAGAATTCCATCAATATACGACAACTCAGACGAGAATTGCGCTAGTTCCCCACTGCAGGATTTGTCTTCTGTAGGGACTATATGACTTGCTTCAACTCAACAACTTCCGCTGTTGCCGAGGCCAGTCGGGCTTTCATGTTGTCACTCACTAGCACTGAGAGAACGTGAGCAGCATGTCAGCCTTGTCAGGGTCTGGGCTATAGGCGGCTGCCCCTTGGATCTGCGAAAGGGTATTGGCCAACACCAACTGCTTCCTGGACCACTTACTGGAGCACAACATCAAACTACATCAAAATATCGCTGCAGCCGTGGGGGCATTTCACACAAGTTTTGTTTTGCTATCGCAAGGAACGGCCTGTGGTCCGTATCGACTAGGACTTTGTAACCCACTAGGAAGTAACCCTCAAGCCAACGTTGCAGCAAGTGTCTCCTTCTCGATCTGTGCATACATGGCCTCGGTGCTAGACAGAACTAGCACGGGCGTAGCCAGGGGGGAGGAGGGGATGAAGCCCCATCAGCCCCCTCGCCGAAATTTTTTCGCGCTGGCATGCACCACCGACCAAAACTGCCATCGACGCCGGGAATCATTCTGGATTTTGTCTACAATGTCTTTTTCACGCTCGAAAAGACATTTCGGCACGAACATTGCGAACTCGGGCTGAATTTAGTGGGAACACCCTTGCACCTGGAGTCACGTAACGCAAGGAGCCCCATCCAAGCACAAGCTTTCAAGGGCTTTTCAATAGCGAGCGGGCGCGTTGCGGCATCTCGCAGCGGCCGCGGAATCTACGGAACGCATGGATTTCAATTACGAAACATTATGGGTATAAAGTTCTCATAAACATTTGACGTGAATGGTGCACTGACATTTCTAAAGGCGTGCTTTAAAAGATTTTCAATTCTAGAACTTCATGGGGTTAATGCTGTTATAAACTTGGGCCGACATGTGTGCACTGGAGGCCCTCGTGTCCAAGCCGTTCCAGAAATGGAAGTACGCGCTCGCAATCTTCCACACAGACGAAAATACTAAACATCACCGTGACTGTCAGCTATCAGCTGATAATTTTCTCCGAACATTTTCAGGAAGCATGCCCAATGTGATCCATCAGCTGTACCAGGGCAGGCAAAGTAAAATATGAGAAAACAGTAGAAAGTAAACAGCCTATTATTGAGAATTTTATTTGCGGGCGACAAGTTCTGGCTCTCCGTGGCCTCAGGGACAGTGGCCCTATGGATTTAAGCATAGCCCCCGCTGAAAATACAGGTATTTTCAGAGCGCTTCTTCGCATGCGAGCTGTTTGTGGAGACACATATCTGAAGAACCATTTGGAAAGTTGCCCCAGTAATGCCTCGTATTTATTCCCAGATGCACAAAACCAAATTATAGAAATATGTGGTAAAATTATCAAAGAAAGCCTAGATGCAATAGCAGGCTGTTTCTCCATACTTCCTGACGAAACGATGGACATAGCTGGAATCGAACAGCCTACTGTTTGTGCAAGGTACCTAAACAAGTATGCCAACGGCATCGAGGGAGTGTTTTAGGCTTTAGCACCGGAATAGATGCCCATCTCTCATTACGACTGCAGGTTTTATGTAAATGTGTAAATACTGCTGCAGATTCTAGTCACCCTGCCAGTGACCACTGCCAGCGCACAGAGAATATTTTTAACAAAAGTTTACTAAAAAACTACTTGAGCTCTACAATGTCTGTGGAACGCATGGTTAGGCTGGCACTTCTATAGACCCACAGAGACGCCGGCATCAACGAGTCCGGAGTCATTGACCGCTTCGCTCAACTTCCCCGCCGAGAGAGTTTGTCCTTTAGATAGCGAAGCAGCAAAAATAAATCCAAGTAAAAAGCTATGTTCTTTCAGGTCCATAAGCTCGTAATATGAAAACGTATGACTGTTCGTTAGCTTTTAAAACCGCAGGAATTTTAGCCGTTTATTCTAGCAGTTAGCATCATGATCAAAATTATGCGAATACGAAAATTACGAGGACATCGATAGCCACTTTTTACCGACCTTGCTCATTGAAAGCGCGGCCCACGCGGCATTTCCCAACAAACACACTCGGATATTGGGCAGTTGAACTTGCCGCTTCATCTATGGCTTTCGATTAAACTTTTCTGTCCTTTTTAGCTACCTGGTTTTACTTCTTTTTTGAAACGAAGCAATACCCTACTTTAATTTTCGGTGCAGAATAACTGTTGGCGCTGTGCAGGCAGTTAAATTACACATTTTCGTACTGATTTCTGCATTATCCCTTATTATTCTAGCCACATGGTGCTGTCGCGACCGCTGCATGGCCCGAGTACATATCACGATTTCCGCGATCATAGTTTTGTTCTTGCCTGGATCATCTTTCTTTCTGTGTGCAAAGTTTACTATCTGTGACTGCGCAACATGTTTATTTGTCTTGTTTGACGCATTATATACAGTGACGTTTGCTTAAATACATAGATTTATTGGAGACTTATACGTATATTTAAATGTCTCGATCGATGCGAGGTTTTGTGTATACAAGGAGTGAACTTTGCTTCCAGCGACTCTTTTTTGTCCTTTAGCGAGTTGTATCTACGCATTTGTATATTCTATTCTATCTTCGCATTTCTAATGTATATTTTGCAGAACTCCTACTTTTCATCTGTACTCACTGTTGCGAGTATAATCTCAGTGTAATTACAACACACGACCGGTTACAGCTGCTCTTGCGCAATCTATTGCAACGAGGGACAGCGTCATTTAGGTTTTCTCCTGACCCTTGCATATGTAAAAAAATGTAAACAATGAATGACAAATATTCATCAAAATATGTGTCCTCAACTTATGCATTTCATGGCCTTTACGTTTTTCATATCAGCTGCATGCACTGCTTTGTTGGTTTCAAACTGATATAGTTCTAAAGTTCGTGTGATATTTTCTTTACTTATTAAATAGACAAAAAAACGCAGAAGCATTCATATCAGTTATTTCTGCCGCAATTTTTGGGGCATACGAATATATTCTTTTATGAAAAAGTACATATTTTACTGGACAGTGTATGGCGTTGAATAACTCGTTTACAGCATGTAATATACAATAGCATTGGTAATGAAGTTATTATTCATGCGCTTGATCCCTCGACAAAGTATATAAGGAGAAGGCCGCGCTGCAACCTGAAACACCCCCCCCCCCCCTCCCCGAACAAGCTTTCTGGCTAAGCCACTGAGAACTAGCGGCGCATAAGCCACAGGGCACCAGCCTTGGTCATGCTGTTGAAACAGTGCAGTGCCTATAGCAAAACTTGACGTATCGGCCGAGTCCTTCGACGGTTTCGCTGGGTCAAAAAAGAATCACCGCATATCCACGAAGTTAATGATGATGAGTGGGCGAAGCACCGGGAGATCATTCGGTTAACCGTGAATCCCCCGACGCCGGCAAGCGGACCCAGAGGCGGCGAGAGCGCGTGAATCGGCGGCAAAACGCCGGAAGCGTTCTCTACCTTAGATTGGTGGCGCCGATGCTCGGTTCAAGCGCGAGCTTCGCGAGCCCTCAGCTCCGGGTCCGCTTGCCGGCGTTGCCGTGCTACTGCAGCTTCGCGAGCCCTCAGCTCCGGGTCCGCCTGCCGGCCTTGCCGTTTTGCTGCAGCTTCCCGCGCCCTAGACTCCGGTTCCGCTTGTTTTCTGCGTCGCCGTGCTGCAGCAGCTTTGAGAGCCCTCGACTCCGCTTGCAGTTGAGCCGCCACTCTCGTCTTTTCATGCATAGCGGGCGCGCCATTATCAGAAGTGACCGTTATCATCCATGGCTGAAGAGAGAAAGCGAGCGCGCGTCGGGAACGAACAAGGAGGTTATAGACCTTTTCACAAACCGACGTTTGAGCAGCGCCATTTGCCGACGCGGGCGACGTCTAGCGTCAGAACATGTTATGCCACCATTTTGGACTGTGCGCCTTGCGAGAGCAGGCCGGCCGCACTTCGGTTGTGTGATCTTCGCCGCGCATTATTTCGATTGTTTTCTTCCGTTTCGCTTGTCTTGTGCGGCTTGACTTGTAACATGTTTCACGTGCTCGCGTGAGCGCTCAGTGTGGTGTGCCATGGCAACAGCAAGCCCAGCCAGTGGATGTGGTGTTTCGTCGTCGGTAGCGGCGGCAGCCGCGTCTGCTTCGTCGAGACCTGGCGTGCTAATCAGCGGTATATTTCATTGTCATTTCTGGACACATGTGACCGTATCGTCGATTGAATCTGATCACCATTAGGTTTCGCGGTTGAGGTTTGCCTCATTTAGCGAAAGCAGGCACGTACGTAGCTGTCGGGCAATGCTTAGAACCAGGCGCCGGCGGCCCGACGACGCGTGTCAGTGGTTGGTAGATATGCGGTGGTTACTCCATACGCTTCCGACGCAACTGAACAGCTCAATCATGCAAAATTTATTGGATCTGGTGCGGTGCAGTGTGCTTATAATCAAATGTCAAAGCATAAGCGTGGCGATCGAGCAGCGTGGTACCTGCAGCGAACCGACGCGCGACAGTGATCACAGATGCCAGCGCAACTGATACAGCCCAGGTGCTAGATTTTTATTTTTAGTATTTAGTAGTTATTTATTTATACATACTGTCAATCCCAATAGGGATTGTTATAATAACATGACTTGTTATAAATATATATTTGTTTACCTATTTTTTTACGTTTGTTTACCTGGAATGGCTTTTCTTTCGAATGTCTGAATTTGGAACAAGCTTCGCTCACGGTGAACCTTAACGTAGATCGTGCGCGAAGTTTGTATTGAAGATATCGCGTACGGAAAGAATTGTTCATGTGCGCTATCTCTGAAGCGAAATAAGCCAATAATATTGCAGTGTTAGGGCCATCTCTGCTCTTTCTCTAGTTTCTGTGCAATGTTCATAATAAAGTAATGTCGAGTCTTGACAATTGTCGAATAAATACATATGCGTATGACCGCAAACCACTACTGACCGTGAGTGAAAAGCGCTTAGTGGTCAGCGAAGCGGTCACTGCACGCACGTAAGTATTTCACTTGATCGACTGTGCGAATAATTTATTTTTTCGTTGCTGTTATTCTTGAAAGTATGATGCTATTGTCCGCGCGTACCCATGCGAATACCATTTTTTACGTTCTAACTTGCGCGGGCTCATTTAGCGCGTTTCTACGCCATGCACAGTTAGCGCATTACGGTTCCCGAACTCTCGCACTGGCGCTAGGCCGCGCTGATGAGGTTGACACGTTCGTTTTTGCATTCTCTTGCTGCCCAAGCACATAGACAACGCTCAAAGATGGGTTAGCTCGATGCAGCACCACACTGTTGAAGTTATTAATTTATGGGCAGGGCCGCGCAGGGTGCGTGTGAACGCAGAGACAATGTTTTGGTGGACACAGGGTCTGCATACATCTTCCATAGGACACGATTTTTCCAGATCGTTGCGAAGTGTATTTACCGACTAGTTCTCTCGCAGAGTGCTTCAATTTGTGTTATACCGGTGTCACACGGCCATTTTGATAGCGATCGAGACCGATCTGGATCAGAATGTTCGACCGCGATTGGCTCCCTTCGGCAGATTGAGCAAAGAAGCCAATCGCGACCAAGAAATTCGACCCAGATCGGCCTCGATCACGATCAAAAGTGCGCCGTGTGGCCCCCGTATTAGGCAGTGGAATGAAGTCGTGTTTGAAACAATAACAAATGTAGCCTCTGCCACTACACACGAGAAAATATTGCATCGAAGAGCTGACAATTCTCGCAACCTATTGGGAAATGTGCCGAAAAAGGTTTACCAAAATGCGTTATTTTACTGACGTGCGCATTGGTTCACATTAGACTGAAATGCCAAGTCCTCAGGTGATGCAGGAAACCGGCGAAACGTGAACATATCACATCGGCAGTGGTCTCGCGGAGTGCTGTGTTGTGGACACACTTAGTCCCCAAAATCGTTATTTTCCGCTGGTTGTTTGTGCACCCATAAACTGCACAGTGCTGGCCTGTAGCCTTTTGATGAGTATATATGCCATTATTTACGAGCGTAATTCGTGACAAAAATAAACGGAAAGATCGAAGGAAAGTGGAAATCCCCTATGCGCGCCCATGCGACTGGCTGAAGCCTGGGAAACCGGTTGGCTTGCTCCGGGCAAGAGCGAGCGCTGCTTGCGCGCTGGTAGCGTAACCAGTGCGCTTTCGTGGCGGCGTTTTATGATGAAAGCGGGAGAATTAGTATGATTTATTTAGCGCAAATGTTTTTTAATGCAACAGCCTTTTATGCATACCTCATGGTGGGGTGTCCGTCTCAAGGCTGTTTCAAAACCGTCTTGTTGACACGAAAGGATCCTCTTAGGATAAGAGGCGATAGCGAGCGCAATACCACTATTAAATGTACAATATTAATTAAGCAAGTGAACTGAAGTAACAATGAAGATATAGAGGTGAATGAAGTGTATTAAGACTGTAATAATGTTGAATTAGGAGTAAATAATGGTGGATTAAAGAGGTTTAGCTGGGTGATAAGAGTTTAACGAAAGGTAATGATGGGAAGAACACGCGGTGCTGGGCTAGTTGATGATGATGAGAAAGCCACATTTAACAGTCTAAAAGTGATTACGTAATTGAACTGAGGCAATAATGCGTGCTCAGAGAGGCGTATTAGGCGAATTTAGAGTGACTTTTTGCTGAAAAAATTATGACGAAATAAAGTGACGAAGACTCCGTAAAAGAAGTGGAAAGCGGCCGTTGTATCATTGAGTTAGCGACGCTAGGGCTTTCGTGTCGCCTGGTTGTATCATTAGGAATCCACAGTAAGCTTTGTCTTGTCAGGTTAAGGACAAATCCACAAGGCAGTTTTTAATGCAAGAATACGTGGGCTGAAGCTGTAACGCCTTTTAGGCGCATCAGCTTGCCACATTACCGAAGTGACATGAAGTACAAGGTGAAATCAGTAAAGTGGTAAAAACCAAAAAATTGCACCAATGCCCAAAATTAAAGGCATTCTGATAATGTCACATCTTAAGGCGCACGGTTCAGTAACTACGAATAATATCTTTTAAATATTGTAAAGATCGTGAGTCCGCAATAGACGAATTTGTATGAACTCTGATTTGTATAGAACTTTACACGACGACATGCAACAGCAACTTGATCTCAGAAAACCGTAATATTCGCGATCCATCCTATGTTAAATTACGCCGAGATAGGATACCTATGGCTGCACAAGAACTGTTGTTGCTCCAGGCACATATTGTGATGGTGTTTTTTTTTTGTCACCGATCTCGGGGGCGTGCGGGTGGTAAAAGAGATGGAGAAGGAAGATGGATGGCGACACAGCAAACAGATTTTTAATAACACGCAACCTCAAAACCAAAACTAAAACTCAAGCACATTCAAACACACTGCGGGAAAAAATACTAACAAAGATACAACCGAAAGCTTAATATACTAAACATATTCCAACCGCCACAGACACGCCCACGCTTGTCTGTGGCGGTTAATTCCCCAAAGTCAGGCAACCCTGTCCTATCGCTGAGACGCTACCAATAAGAGTCACCTTGCTGCGCTCGTCGTTGCACGTCTGTTCGGACTTGTCGGCTCCTTTCCCAAGCAATTGTCGCTCTCGTTGATGATGTAGTCGCCTTGTCGTCGTCGCGTTGTCTCTTTTCTCGGTGGTGAGCTCCTCGGTACTTCGTCGGTGATGAGCTCGTCAGTAAGTCTTCAGTGATGGCGCTCGGCGTTGCTTAGGCCCACCTGCATAGGCCTAGCGTCGGGATGCGTCGCAACTTCTTCATGAGTGCCGACGTGGCGTCCCGTGGAGAATCGAACGTGCCGGTCTGCCGCAGAAGGGGGATCCTCTCTGGGGTGCCCGGTCCTACCGTAAGAGGCTGCAGCCAGTCCAGGAGCCTCGCTCGAACTTGCCGAGTTCGACGGCCACACCTTGGACGGCCAACGTCACGGACTCAGCCAGATTCCCAAGTCTCCCGTCGCCAGATCGGAGCTGGCGATGCGACCTTCCTGGCCCGGAGCCACGTCGATAATCCACCGACAGCGCCGTTCATCCCCCGATCACGCCTCGGCTCACGCGCCTCGAGAGCTCGTGCCGTTCCGAACACTGTGCTTCACGTGTTCTTTTTCGCGCCGCAGGCGGCCTCTTACATATGACACATATTGCGCGGTTACACACACGATATGTGACTGGCAATACTCTTTATTTACCAGTTACGTCAGTTATTTTCTTGTTTGGATGCGAAACAGTTGCGACGCGAAATTTATGCACGTAATTATAAACAGTCAACTTGTGAGACGCAGCTACGACGTCCGCCAGGTCTGAGAGCTGCATCATTTTATATAAATAAGTAGTGAATAATTCCTCTCGACAAGCGGAATCTCATATGCAAGCACACCGAAAATATATACGAACAGCAAGCATTTCTTAAGAATTCGATTTTTTATGCAGATGTATGGGGAACGCTGGAAAAATGGTTGGAATGCTGCCTTGTAGCAGCCTTGTCGTTTGACCAGATCTGTCAAAACAGTGCACCGAACAAAGAACATCCGAATCTTTAGGCGCCCAGCCATCTCTGTGAACAGTGGGCTGCCATGCGTCACGCAACGTTTTCTCTTTCGGGAACCTGTCGCACAAACACATGCAGAAAAAAAGCTTGTTTCAGCCTATATTCGCCAGTTAAAAGGTTGATTTCAGGTACAACAGCGCTCCTCGACGGAGATAGTGCACAGTAATGGTCGAGTGATTGAAGGCTTTTTCGCGCTACTTACAGGTGAAACGTTACTCCTGACTTTTGCTTCGCACGATTCGTGCAGCCGAAGGCGACGCAGGCGTTCACCATCCCGTTCAGCAGAGCTTGGATATTCCCTTACAAACGCACAACTACCGCTCAGCAGACCGTAATTAAGCACTAAGAGTGGATAAAGGCCGCAACTGCCGAACTACCGCAAGGGCACAATCGGCGCAGCTACGTTTTCTGCCCGGAGCAATATGGCGGTCGCCGGCGTCAGCCGCGGCGCGGCATCTCCTCTCCAGAAGTTTTTTTTATAACCTCCTTGGGAACGAACACCCTTGTAAGGTCCCTGTATTTTTCAAAGGTAGCGCAAACTCCCCCTCTCCACGCTGTTTCCTCCTCGCCCCTCCCTCTCGGCCGCCATTATTGAGCGTAAGAGATAACTGCGTAATACCCTCAACGTGTTTTTTTTTAATTTCCAAAATGCATCCGCGCGCTTTTCTTTCCCCTTCAGTTCCCGTGGTTCCCGACGCGCGCATTCTGCGTTTTCCTCTTTATTTGGCGAGTCTGCCATAGGCTCATTTTTTGAGCAGTCATGTTGGTATTCATATTCCCAAAATGCGCCCTTTTGTTCGCCGCAGAGCATAAACCGGGACTTTCTTTTTTTTTTTTGTCAGTCGGCTGATTGTGAACTTGCGAACGCAGCTACATTTCCGCGTTCATCACTAACTGGGTGAGAACAGCGATCAGAACCTCCCTCAGTAATGACCTCTCTCGGTGGCAGTCAAATTTCTCTCTTCCGATACGGTGGAGCCATAACGCTCGCCGTTTGAGGTTTCGTTTGCCACGAGGAACCGCAAGAAGGTTGCCGCCCTTGGCAATGTTATTCGAATATCCAACAGCACAGCAAGTCGGCATCGTGCTGCAGCAGAGCGCGTCTTCAAAAAATGTCACAGTTTCGCCCTAAGGGCGAAGCAATGAATGCGATAGCAACACAGCAATGTCATACGAAGTAAGGTGAGCGGCTTTGGTAGCAATGTGAATTGTAGTAAACATGAGCTGATTAAGTAAGCAGGTGTGCTCCGGCGTAAGTAGACCGACATGAAGAGAGACTCGATGACCACGAGAAGGCGCGTGTGAAACGGTGGTGTTGATGAGAAGCGCTTCCCGTGGGCAGCACGTGCGAAGGGACACACCTGTAGCGCCGCACTGCCGATCCGGGCAGCATTACTTGTGTAGCGTGCGTTGGAAAATGTGGCCCGACTATTACTAACTGAATGAACAAGCGTGGTGTGAGCGCGCACAAACATGAATAGATCACACTGAATGACTGCAGACAACGACTGTCAAAACGCTGGCAGCAAGCCCATACGCTGCAGCGGGCGAAGGTACGTGCGGTCTATCGCTTCAACAGAAACTGAGCGGCGAATGCACGGTGCATAAAGGTCAGAGCCGTGTGGAGATAAGAGACGGTGCGGTCGAGCGACGAGCGCGGTTGTTGGCAGAGTAGAAGTGCGCCCCCCCCCCCCCCCGCTCCCTCCGGCGCTGGCTTCCCGCTTCCTTGCTTGCGCGTGGGAGAGATAAGAGACTGTGCGGGCGAGCGACGAGCGCGGTTGTTGGCAGAGTAGAAGTGCCCCCCCCCCGCTCCCTCCGGCGCTGGCTTTCCGCTTCCTTGCTTGCGCGTGGGAGATTGAGTGCGTTCGCTCTCCGTGATAGCGCGCGTCCCCGCACGCTTCCGCTCGGGCATACGGCGCGCGGCGAAGATTTTATCTATACGGAACCTCACGGCGACGGCGACGGCAGAAATCCGGTTGAAGTGTCCATATAATTGCTATCGCAATAAAATGTAAGAAGCCTACGCTCACGCACAGCGCACATGTGTCCCGGTGTTTGTACGCTCACTAATGGCGCCGTTTTCCTGTGATAACGAAAGCCGCGCAGGTTTTCGTCAGGTATCAAGCCTCGTCCAATAGGAGAGCGGAAAACGTCGAAGAAGTCAGGAGAGGGGTAGAGTGCTGGGAGGAAATTCTCCTTTCCTATTTGAACAGTGGTTTCCGCTACCTTTGGAACATACAGGGACCTTACACGTGATGATGATGATGATCATAATTTATTGGCATCCCCTTTGAAAGGGGCGGCGACAAATAGTCACCTATCCTGCTTGATTTAACCAGGTATACTATACATGTTCTTTATCTAGCATTTTTGTATACCTCTCATTATTATTTTCTTTTTTTAAAATTTAACTTGTGCCGCTGCCTATGATTTTAAGAGATCAGGTCGTATCCATCTTTTCCCTGCTTTTTTTCCACCAGTACTCCAATCGTCTCTTGCTGATCTCTACGGCTGATCTGTTTATGTTTCCTTCCACTTTGAAACCAAGCGCTTCTGGGAGTTGCACGTTACCTACGGTTCTCGCTGGGTGGATCCCGTCGCATTCCATCAGGATGTGCTGAGTGGTTTCTGGATCTTTACTGCAGCATGCACATGTCTCATCTAGTTCCGAATATTTGTTCCGATATGTTTTCGTCCTTAGGCAACCGGCTCGAGCCTCAAATAGCAAGGCACTGCCCTTTGTGTTATCGTACAGATTTTCCCTTCTAATTTCTTTCTTCTCATTCTTGTAAATCTCCATTGTCCTTTTTGTTTCCATTCTTTGCATCCAATTCACGGTCTCTATTTCTCTCACTTTCTTTCTGATGACTCCTGATTATCTATTTGCAGTTTCGATTATCCTGTACTTTGTTGCCAACTTCCTTGACCTCTTCCTCCATTCTGTGTCTACGCTTTTCATGTAGAGATACTTGTGCACTTTAGCCGCCCATTTATTTTCATCCATGTTTCTGAGCCTTTCTTCAAAACTAATTTTGCTCTGTGCTTCTCTGACTTCAAAAGAGGCCCAACCCATGTCACCCTGCACTGCCTCATTTGTGGTATTAGCGTGGGCTCCCAAAGCCAACCGGCCTACTGATCTTTGGTTAACTTCCAAACCCGCCAATATATCCGACTTTAAGCATATAATGGCATTTGCGAATGTTAGCGCTGGCACCATTACTCCTTTCCAGATTCCACGCACCACCTCATACTTATTGTGGTCCCACAGTGCTCTGTGTTTCATTATTGCTGCATTCCGCTTCCCCTTTATTTTCAGATTATCTTGGTGGTTGTTTGAGTAATTCTTTCCTTCGTTTATGATACGCCGAGGTACTTATATTGCTTCACTGTGGGTATTACTTGCTGTTGAATTGACACCACGAAGTTACTCGTGTGTTCATTAAAGATCATA
The DNA here is from genome assembly GCF_013339745.2 of Dermacentor silvarum. Classification (NCBI taxonomy): domain Eukaryota; kingdom Metazoa; phylum Arthropoda; class Arachnida; order Ixodida; family Ixodidae; genus Dermacentor; species Dermacentor silvarum. The sequence continues at coordinate 173,252,964 of NC_051158.1, forward strand.
ATTCCTGATTTTTCTGTGCTAAACTTAAGGCCTAGATTTGTCGCTGCATTCCCACAGATATTCGCAAGCATCTGTAAATCTTTTTTATTGTCCGCTAGTAGCACAATGTCGTCTGCGTACATCAGTCCGGGGACCTTCTGTTGCACCATTTGTCCATTATGCATGTAGGATAAATCAAAACCTAATTCGCTGCTTTCCAGTCGTCTTTCTATACCCTTGACGTAAATCGTGAACAACAATGGTGACAGAGGGCATCCTTGCTTCAATCCTTGGTGAATTCCCACCATTTCATTTCTTTTTCTACCTTCCCATACCACTTGTACTTGGTTGTCTCTATATATCTCCCTCAGCAGCTCCACGAAATCGTCATCTATGCCTTCGTATTGAAGAACACCCTTGTGCACCGCAGCGCCCCTAGCGGTCTCCATGCAAACCAGAGCTACGGAGGTCGGACGACGAGCGAGGGACAAGGCTCAGCCCTAAGGTGCTTCGCTCCTAAAACCGCAAGAATAGGCACTGATGTAAGCATATTTACTAAATTGTTCCATTCGTGATCATGTTGGGGTTCCCATAAGAACGCTGTTTCTTGCGTTATCGGGGACCTCAAGCGCTCTGTTTTCTTCGAGAGATTAGGTAGAAACTTCGCAAAATAGTTTACCGCCCCAAAAACCTTTGTATTTCTGGCTTGCTGGAAGGACGGGGCAGGTTGATCATACACCAAGTTAGGTCGAGTTCCGTCGTAATCCCAGCTTTGCTTATGCGGTCGCCCAGGAATTTTACTTCCTCCGTGGCAAATACGCATTAGTCCACTTAGGGTTAGTCCTGCCCTTCTAGCCGCTTCCAACACCACACGAAGACGTTTGTCATGCTCCTCTATCATCGCTCCTTAGACAAGGGTGTCTTCGATGTACACACGAGTTCCCGGCAGGCCTCCTAACATTTTTCTCATCGTTTTATTGCGATAGCAGTCATATGGACACTCCAAGCTGATTTCTGCCAGCGCCGCTGCCGTGAGGTTCCGTATAAAGTCCAAGGGCGATAAAACCGTCGCACTGTATGCTTTATGTGCGAAGGAGGCACATACAGCGCACGAGGAACGCCGCTTTCACGGAGAGCGAACCCACGGCGGTGAGCAAACGCGACGTCTCCGTCGCGCGAAAAGCTGTGGGCGGATGGAAGCGAGGGAGGGGGGGGGGAGGGGGGGCGCTGTTGTACTCCGGAACCAACTGCGCATTTAGCAACACGACATAAGGGGGTCTGGCGATTCGATCTCACGCGCGAAATGAGGAAAGTGGTAGGGCAGCGCGGGGGGTGCGGCTTCTACTCTGCCAGCGACTGCGCACTTGTAGTTTGCGCTGCTGCTAGCGGTCGCCTGTACCGTATCTTGCAAGTGATCTGCACACAGCTCCTATTTTTGTATGCGCTGTGCTTTCGCGGCTCAGTTTCCACTGAAGCGATGGACCGCACGACCCTTCGCTCACTGCTGAAGGTGCGCTTCCTCACGCCAGCGTGTTGACAGCGGTTGTCTGCGCTCATCGAGTGGGATCTATTCATGGTTGCTTCTTTGGGCTGACACCATGCTTTTGTAGCGTTAGCTACACTGGCCTAGCCAAGCCCGTTTCGCGCGGCACATCAAGAGCCATGCTGCGCATGCGCAAGGATCAGTGATGTCACACGGCTTGCGCACCGGAGCCACCGGAGCCGGCACCTCTCGCGCACTCCGCCGCCGCCGGTCTGCGCATTCCAGAGGAGTGACGTCGTAGCCGTGGTAGACGCACTGGCGCCGGCGCGCGCTCGCTGTGCAGTCGCCGTCTGACACTGCGCTGGAGCCGCTGCGCTTCTGACTGGCGTTTGCCAGTGTGGTATAGCCATGGAGAAGGAGAGCGCAAATGCTGCTCAACAGCGCAGAAGAACGAAGAAGCTTGACTCATCGGATTCCGAAGTAGTTGTCTGGCAATTAGCGGTTGAGCGTAGGAGACAACCAGGAAAGCTAAGAATAATCAGCTGAACCTTTGCTAACGCTACGTATATCCTGGCATAGCCGAGCTAAGCCACTGCAACTTTTTTTGATTCAGTTATAAGCGAATGTGTCCAAATTTATACAGCCGATAAAACTGCCATCACGTACTACGTATAGCTCTCTACTACTTTGCTATCGTAATTGATGCTTCGCCTTTCGGGTGAAATTGCGTCGTTTTGGAGCACACGCGATCCCAAAGAGCAAGCGTAGGAAGCGGTGGCATCAGAATGGGGTGTCGAACGTGCATACCTTAGAGGATCTTTCATCGAGAGGGATCTGATGGAACCAGCAATTAGCTTCTGGGTTGCTGAACAGGGTGGCACCTGCTAATTCTGCCTTAATGTTCTCCCGTCGAGGGAGTTGGTAGTGTTTACGCTTTAGGTTCAGGTTAATCTGCCGGGGGTCCATGCAAATTCTCTGTCGGCCATCCTTTTTACGAATTATGACAAGCGGACTCGCCCAGTCTGTGGGCTCTGTGACTTTGGCGACAATTCCTGCAGCTTCCATACGGGCTAGTTCCTTTCGAAGCGGTTTCCTCAGTGCGCAGGGCACTCGCCGAGGAGGCATAGCGACGGGCCATGTGTCGTCACACAGCTGAAGATGGTGTGGACGCCGAGTGCACCCTAGACCTTGAAACAGTGTAAGAATCTCCTCCTGCCAGGCTGGCAGAGACTTGCCAACGTCATACACTGGAGAGACGAATCTGAATTGCTGAGATGACTTCAGGCCAAGCAACGCTTGCCGGCCGTTCTTCACAACAAAGAAGCGTACGTTTTCTTGCATTCTTGCCTTACGAAGCGGTAGTGTCGTTTCTCCGAAGTGCTGTGTTATGTTGCCGTCGTAGTTCGTCAACACGGTGTTGCGTGAGCGAAGGATAGGATACGGTGGGATGTTCGCTTCCTCCCCCGTGTCCCCTTTGAGCCGCGTCGGGAGGTCAGCCACGAACCTGTTCACAATCTAGTCTCGCTGACCTGAGACGCTGTCGATGTACACTGTTAAAATATCCGAGTCCTCCTCCGAGTCATTTGCTGCTTCTTGCTGTTGTGCATCGCCGGAGTGTGGAGTGCTAACTTCATGAACACTGGCGTTTTATTGCAATAGCAACTATATGGACACTCCAAAGCGGATTTCTGCCGTTGCCGTGAGGTTCCGTATGACGTCAACGGCAGAAGATAGCGTCAACCTTTCCCTTTCCTCACGAACCACTTACTACTACTGAAATCGTCGCCGCGCTCCGGACGCTGTATGTGCAAGTGAAAGGGCACGAGGGACGCGCGCTTTTACAGGGAGCGAACGCACGTCGAAGAGCAAACGCGCGTTCTGCGCCGTGCTCCCTGAAGTAAGTGGTTCGTGTGGAAAGGGAAAGGATGACGCTATCTTCTGTAGCCCTTGAGGGAGCACGGCTCAGCGTCAACAGGGAGGGGAAAGTGGGAGAGAAAGGGGATAGGGAGAAGTCGTCACCATGGCTGGGCGAGGCAAGGGCTGCAGAATTAGGCGTCTCTTTGCTCCTTTCCATATATAGAGAGCAAACGTGACTTTTTCCGTCGCGCAAAAGGCTGTGGGGGGACGGGAGGGAGAGACAGAGGAGAGGTGACGTTTAGTTGCCGCACCAAATGCGTATTTATATAAACACCCCGCGCGCGTTCAGTGCGAACGCGGGCAAAACGCCGACGGCGTCGACAACAGTTCTGCGCGTTGCTGGTGCTGCTGCATGTCGAAGTTTATACAGCTGATAAAACTACTATCCTTACTCCGTATAGCTATCTACTAATTTGCTATCGCAATTGATGCTTCGCCTTTCGGGTGAAACTGCGACAATTTTTTTTTTTTGCAGCATCAAGCTAAGTGATTTTTCCTCTTGCATAAGGCACAAGTCTTGCCTCACGCAGGGCATCTACTTGGATGATGAACCTTTCCACAGTAGCCGCAACTTCCATGATTTGCGTTTCTCTCCGGAGTTCCCAGTGTTCTGTTGATCCGGCACGCATTCGCTTCGCTACTAGCAGCGTTCTCGAGCTGTTTTGCAACGCCACCACTTCTGCCGCTTTGCAGAACTCTACAATTGTTTCTAGCGTAAACGTTCTTCTGCCGCAGGAGGCGGGTGCGGATCTTCTTGTCATATATGCCGCATACCAGCTGGTCTCGGACCAAAGAGTCTGGCAAGCCACCGAAGTTGCATGTTCTTGCCTTAAGCTGCACATCCCGCAGAAACTGCTCGCAGGGCTCCCCTTCCTGTTGTTGGCGGGAGCGAAACACGAAACACAGTTTCGCTCGTCTTGGGACTGCAGTAGTCCTCGAATGCATTGACAATGGCGTTGTAGAACTCACGCTCACTTTCCTATAGTGAAAAGGTGTTAAATACCTCGATGGCGTCGGATCCCGCGACGTGCCAGAAAGAGAGAGAGAAAGACGTTTAACAAATTAAAAAAGAAAAACGCACATTTTTAGTTCTCACGCTGTGTTTCCGATAGTGAAAAGGTGGTAAATAAATCGATGGCGTCGGTTCCCGCGGCGTGCCAGAGAGAGAGAGAGAGAGAGAGACGTTTATTAAATAAAACAAAAGGGGCAAGAAGATGGCGGTTTTTTGTGCTGAAGAACGCTCTTTGTCCAAGGCTGCCGCCTTGAAGAAAAGTTCTATGGTTGACGGAAGCGTTTCCAGTTCTCCGCAGCGTTTTCAGACAGCACCAGGCGTTCAGGAGGTGGCAGACTATCCATATTTAAAAGTATGGCTTTTTGGGCTAGTTGGTTAGATACATCAGAGTTGGTCATAGCGCTAGCAGACACGGACAAGAACGTTCTGTTCACTCCTTCTTGTCCGTGTCTTCTACCGAGATGACCACCTCTGATGTATCCATATTTAGCCGACTAGTTGCACTTCTGACACCATGTATCAAGCAGCGACTCGCACATAGCATTGTAACGGTGAGAAAAGCATTCTTTAGTAGGCGATCGCAGTTATGTAGCTTTTTTGTGCAGCAGCGTTGCCAGATGTCCTTTGCGCCCGGCCCGGACCTCTACCGTTACAGACGCCCTGTATATTGTTCCCATTGGGGAGGGAGCCATACACAGTAACCCTTAGAGGGAAGCGCAAGAAGGGAGCTCGCCTGCGTTACACGTCTCATAAATCACGCGTTTCGGCCGTTCGCATAGGATGGTCATAGTAGATGAGTTTTGCCCGAATTTTTTACCTTTCTTACGCAGTTAAAGAAGGAAACTGATATAATCTCTGTCAATAAAAAGCGTACATAAGAGTGCTTACCAGTTCTTGAATTACAGTACTTACCTAGAACGTCTTCACCGATTCACTCGTGCTCATGTAGAAGAAGCCGGCAGATCCCACGCCCTGTGGGAATCCATGTTGTGCGAAGCGGTGTGCGGGGAGCCTACCAAGTTAACGAAACGAGCATGAGAGCACCAAGACATAGGCGGCTCTATCATGACCTACATGACACGGATGTCCTGACATTCATGTCATGAGTTCTCAGGAGTCCCTTTAGCTACACCTAAGAGACCTTAACCGGAAAGCCAAAGTCATGCTCATGACTATGACTCCGACCATCAACCTTTAGCATTTTCCTTCACTTAGTACCACATCCGAACCCATTCCATTGGTTTTTGAGTGCTAATCATTTTTCTGTGAGTCATTGTCATTTTTGCTGAGTCATGCCCATGATTATGACTTCTACCAACATGCTTTAGTGTTTCCTTCACTCAGTGTCCACGTCCGAACCCATTCCAGTGCTTTTTAACTGTTAATCTTTCTTCGCTGAGTCATTGTCATTTTTACTGAGTCATACTCATGACTATGACTTCTACCACCATCCTTTTGTGTTTCCTTCGCTTAGTACTTACGTCAGAACCCATTTCAGTGGTTTTTGAGTGTTCATCTTTTTTTGCTGAGTCATTGTGATTTTTGCTCAGTCATGGTCATGACTGATTTCTACCACCGTCCTTTAGTGTGTAGTTCACTCAGTACCCACGTCAGAACCCATTTCGGTGACTTTGAGTGTTCATCTTTTTTTGCTGAGTCATTGTCATTTTTGCTCAGTCATGGTGATGACTATGACTTCTACCACCAACTTTAGTGTTTCCTTCAATTAGCACCCACGTCAGAACCCATTTCAGTGGCTTTTGAGTGTTCATCTTCTTTCGATGAATCATTGTCATTTTTGCTCAGTCATGGTCATGATGACTATGACATCTGCCATGATCCTTTAGTGTGTCCTTCACTCAGTGCCCACGTCAGAGCCCATTCCAGTGGTTTTTGAGTGTAAATCTTTTTTCGCTGAGTCATGGTCATTTTTGCTCAGTCATGGTCATGTCTATGATTTCTACCATCATTCTTTAGTCTGTCCTTCACTCAGTACCCACGTCAGAACCCATTTCAGTGGTTTTTGAGTGTTCATCTTTTTTTCGATGAGTCATTGTCATTTTTGCTGAGTCATGGTCATGACTATGACTTCTACCATTATTCTTTAGTGTGTCCTTCACTCAGTGCCCACGTGAGAACCCATTTCAGTGGTTTTTGAGTGTTCATCTTTTTCGCTTCGTCATTGTCATTTTTGGTGAGTCATGCTCACGACTATGACTTCTACCAGCATCCTTTAGTGTTTCCTTCACTTAGTATCCACGTCCGAATCCATTTCAGTGGTTTCTGAGTGTTAACCTTTTCGCTGTGTCATTGTCATGACCTACATGAGACGCATGTCATGACATTTATGTCATGGCCTATCATTTATGTTCGTCATACATTCCTGTCATACTATGCCAATTTTGGTACCTACCAAGTTAACGAAACGACCATGAGAGCACCAAAACATAGGCGGCTGTTTCATGACCTACATGACACGCATGTCATGACATTCATGTTATGACATATCAATTATGTCCGTCATATACTTTTGTCACGGTATGTCAATTTTGGTGCATACCAAGTTGACGAAACGACCATGAGAGCACAAAGACGTAGGCGGCTAGATAGATAGATACTGTCAAAGTAGCAAATGTTCACCAGGAAATGCTTCGCATTTAATAACCATTATGTGAGCCATTAGCGCGTCAAGACTGCTTGTTGATGCTCACGCAAATGACTTTTATATGCCGCAGCGGCGTAGCTACTGAAGGAATAGAAGTAGTGTACAACAGCCTGCAAGAACTGAAACTCAAGCTTACCTCGAGATGTTTTCCGTATTTGGTCACGTTTGCAGTAGCCGCAACTTTTGCTTCGCATGCTTTCTTAGCAGCACTAAAACGATGAATAAATGACGCCTATACCACACTTCTGATTTAAACGACGACGAAAAAAGCGAGACGTGAAGCTGCACGTGGTGAAAACACAACCAAAGATACGCAAGTATGGACTCGGCTTGTTTCATCTCGCGACCGTCTTTTTATATGGCTCCACCATTATCAACGTTGTAAAATGGTCCTTCTTTGTTATTATTATTATTATTGTTTTCTGCGTTTGATGAAGGTTTATTGAATAGAAATAATGGAGCTGGACGTAGGCAATATTGTCTTCTTTCTTTTATTTTTCAACGAAATTGGCGCTCCTGGTGGTGAACGCGAAAGACAATTTCCTACTTGGACGCCATCACTGGAGGGGACGCCAAACTGTTCCCAGAACGCCGAGCCTGCCGCAGTGGCTTAGCACTGCTTTGTGCATGCAGTGACGTACCCGGGCCCGGCCGCCGGTTTCTGACGCCGCTAAACGTAAGTGTTGTTATGCGCTACGACTTTTGCTTCGCGTTCGGACCTCTGTGGGCGGTTATAGAGCTTTGCTACCTGAAGCTGTTATGTGCAGCTAAATGGAGCGAATGTTGTCCGTGCAGCAGGATGGGAAACCCGACAATCACCATATCTGAGAAATAACCTCGAAATCGACAGCGACGTGTCTGCTATGAGGGATAAGCTTCGGTGCTCGATTCAATGAGGAGCTTGGTAGCAATTATACGCGTCGCTCCAACGTGTAATGCGCTGACTACTCTCGGGGGAAGATGAAATGCGAACGCACCCGCAGTGGTAACGTAGTGGTTTTGGCGGTGCGATGCTAAGCCCGAGGGTGGGTATCAAATCCTGGCCACGGCGGTCGCATTTCGATGGGGGCAAAAACGCCCGTGTACAGTTTATTGGGTGCACATTAAAGAACGTCAGGAGGTCAAAATTAATTCGGAGTCCCCCACTACGGCGTGCCTCCTAATCGTGTCGTGGTTTTGACACATAAAACCCCACAGTTTTATTTCCTTTAATGTGATAATTGAGCGTGTGCCCGAAGCATAACTAATGGTACAGTGCGGGCCGACTAACCGCGGAACTCCAGCGGCTAAGGTGTTGCGCTTCTAAGCTCGACGTTGCGTTCATTTGCGCTCTGTCAGCCTTGTCTGGTGCGTCTTACCGTGGCATTCAGGTATACTCAGCGCATTACAAGATGAAACAGCACCAACTAGCCTAAGTTTACGCTATACTCAATGGGTAACTTTTGAAAGTAATCCGTAGGTGTTGCAATACGATGCTAATCATTCGCTAACTGGCCGCGCCTTAACCCTCAAATAAGGGTGGAACGCGTAATACCTTTCAGGCCGAGATTTCACACTGAAGAATCCTTTGCGGGAAATATTAACCCAGTCCATGCATTGCGACGTCACTAACGGACACATAATTTCGGGGGGCTGAAGCAAATCGGTCACATAATTTTACGCTTCTACTGCCGAAAAGCAGATCGAGGGAATTCTACCGCGCTATACCTGTCTTAACACGAGCAGCTTGCAACTTGTTCGCTGTGAAGAATTGAAAAGCGATGGCCTGTTGTTTATGTTCTAAATGCTAACCTTTGTCTGTCCTACTGAGAATATGAACTGCTTTCTCATCCTGATGTATTAAATGCGTTACAATACTTTTCTTGTACATCGGTGCCGTTGAAAATTTGTACATAGATGTGCACTCTTTTGTACATTGTGAACATGGTCTCTGCTTATAGCCACCCAGCCATGGCACTGGCATTCCCTCAAGCGACTCAATCCACTAATCGATTTCAACTGATAAAAGCCCCGCCTGCGGCACTACATTTTTTTTGTATTGGACCCATCACTAGCCGCTTTAGGCTATGGGACCAAATATCCTTGTACGCATTTTTTATATTATTGTGTAATAAAATTACCCTTTGATTGATTGATTGATTGATTGATTGATTGATTGATTGATTGATTGATCGGTAGCACACGTACATCTGCGTTCAGGTACCAAATTGACGGGTGTTCTTTAAATGCGAATAGCATTCATGGCATTGTCAGACAAATACTATTTCTGGCTATCTAGCCATGCCATCAGAAATGTGGGCCGATCCCGGAGACAGTGCAGTCGAAACATGTCCCAAAGGTAGTGCAGTCTAAGATGTCCGTTCATGCGGATATGTGCCACTTGGTGTGTGTGTCCCTCTGAACCACTCAGACGCCACCTTTGGTAATCTGTATGTGCCACAGGGTATGCGCGTCCTTCACGGCGGCGCCTCCAGAAGGCGCCGCGGGACCAGAGGGACGCCAGAGAGAGAGAGAGAGAAGCGCTGCCGCAGTAGACGCCTCATGCATGACGCGGATCAGCTGTTCGCGTGCTTGGACAGTCACCGTAGATTACTTGGGCCCCAATTTTGTTCCCTATGTGACGCTCGAAATAAGTGAGACAGAGATAAGAAGATATTAATCTCACGGGAAACGTCGACCGACTGATAACTTCGTGCAGGTTGACGCCCCTGTAGGGTTGGAGTCTAAACGTTGCTGCTGTTTTAAGCTCGAACCGCCACGTTGCACTGTCATCTCTGGCGCTTTCAGATCATGGACAGCGAGTTCCAGCCATTCAAGTTCCTGCATTTCGCCGAAAAGCAGTTCGAGGACGACCCCGAGTTGCTCGAGAGGGCCGCCGATGTCGCCCGCCTTGTAATGGAGATGCCTTCACTGCTAGACCCATGCACACAGCAAAACAAAGGAGGTGCCCGCTGCTGGATGTTGACTCAAGCGGTAACTCATTTCGTCACTTCAACCACGTCTACGCGGGGAATTGACTTCCGGTGTAGCTAAGGGGCAAGGCGCGCAAGGCAAGCAAGAGAATGAGAATTTTACGTATACGGCCCTCGATATTTGCCGACACAGCTTGTATCAGTTCGAGCCGTGAAGCGAGCCAGTTCACGTTGTTTCTGGAAACATCTCTTACGAACTTTATTTCCGTTGCGCGCGATGCAGGGACAGTTGAACAAGCTCCTGAACCCATTCGGCATCGAGTTTAACAAAGTACGCGAAGGCAGCCTGGACCTCACAATGACCCATAAATATCCCGTGGCACCCTGCGACCCCAAAGCTGCGGTGCTCTTCCTGGCTACATTGTGGTTTCTCCGCGAGCACCGCTGTCTCTCTGGCGTCAGCCTGAATGTGTCGGTGCTGGCGCGCTTTCGCCCGGTGCAGTTCCTGGAGCACATCACGTTCTCCAAGCGGGTCGTCACAGCCCACCTGATCGGTGTCGAGGGCATCGAGCTCCCGTTCAAAGTGTGCCCCCTGGCTTTGCAGCTTGACGAAACGGAGCTGCTGACGCACGTCACCCTCGACAGGGTGAGCTTTTGAAGGCTCCTTCTTCCAGGCATCATGGAAGGTGTCAATAGTTTAGTCCTGTTTACTTGGCGCAATGGTGTGACAGAGCTGATAAGGAACCCGCCATGGTTACCCAGTGGCTATGGCGGTCTGTTGCTGCGCAAGAGGTCGCTGCATGTTTTTTTTTTTTTCAATCCTTCGTAGAGCTCGATACTCACTCTCTTTTATCATTAAATTTTTTTGCACCCTGTTTATTCTTGGCCAACTGTGAGACATTCTTGTAAGACGATAAGACAAGCAAGCTTTTCGGCCGAGTAGTAAGGTTAGACCAGAGTCCAGAAAGTATTTCTGGTGACTTACGGCTCGCTTGTCTGGATGACTACGCCATGACCACGGCAATCTCAATGGCCAGTTTTACCAAACCGCTCATGCCATACGCATGTAATGACCTGCCGCGGTAGCTAAGTGGCTATGGCGTCGCACTGCTGATCGCGAGGTCGCGGGTTCGATTGCCGACCGCGGTGGCCACATTCCGATGGGCGTGGAAGGAAACATTGTTCGTGTACCGTGCTTTGGGTGCACGTTAAACACCCTCAGGTTGTCAAAATTATCATGCGCCTCGCAACACGGTGTCCCTCATAAATAGGGTTCCGTGTTTTATTTTATTGCGATAGCAATTATATGGACACTCCAAGAGGATTTCTGCCGCCGGCTTCGTCGTTGCCGTCGCCGTGAAGTACCATGTAAAGGGCGATTAAATAGTCCCCGCGCGCCGCATGCTGTAGTGAAAGCGCTTGAGGGACGCGCGCTTTCACGGAAAGCGAACGCACGGCGGAGACCAAACGCAACGTCTTTCGTCCTGCGAAAGGCCTTGGGCGGATGGGAGGGAGGGGAGGAGACGTTTAGCTGCGGCACCAAACGCGTATCTTGCGACCGGGCGCAAGGGAACTGACGACTAGAGACAGGATTTTAGGCAAATGCTTTTTTTTTTCCTTGCGCTCCTATCTCCCCACTTTGATATATGAGCATGAATTAGAGATTAAGAGAGGCTTTTATAGTGTTTTAATAGTGCCTATAAATGCCTATTTTGGCGTTTGTGCCTAAGTGCCTATAAATGCCTATAAATGCCTACTTTCAATTTTGACGCCTATATGAACACTATTTAGCCTCAAGTCTCCCTTTCAAGTGCAGTTAGAGACCTTTATTCATGTTACCGGGCAACATTGACTGTTCGGAACTCTATGGGGTTCAACCTAGTCCTTTAGTTCAACCAACTCCCGGAAAACGACTGCTAGCAGCATTGAAATGAGACGCGCCGGCCAGCATACACCGACGCGCTGACATTGCGCGAGCTGTTGGCGGATGCGAAACAGCGGAGAGCCGTCCGGGGAAAGGAGAGTGATCAGCGAAAGGAGAAAGAAAAATGTGATGTGCACGCGGCTTTTGTTTTGCTTGTAATTTACTTTTTAAGGTGTTCACCGCCGTTGGGCGTTCCTTCTCAGCGTACGAGATCATTCTCAGTGACCAGTGGCACAATTTTGAATCCGAAAGTCTGGAGATGGTGGTAGTTTGCTATTGTTTCCACAATCTTCACAGTGATTCTTCGACTACGTTCCGCGTGCTCTGCAAACATATTTCTTCAAACACATGCACTTCAAATGGGCGGAAGTGTATTTGGCAGTGTTGGGACGTCTGGCCTGTACAATTCGTAAATGTCAGTTTATATGAGAAAATTGCGAAGAGTTGTACCTAACAGTCCTCATGTAAGAACATGCTAATTTCTTAATAAATAGTAGTCTCTCGCCTTTGTTATTTGTCTGTTTTTGTTGTCTTAATTTAATTGCGTCAGGCAGACATAAAAGTATTGGGGTGCTATGCAGGATGCGCCGAGTTTGAAGAAACTCGGGATCTTCACGAGCTCTGGCGACACCCCAAGATGAAAGAACTAATGGTAACAAGACAAAGTTGTCCATTGGCACGCCTCCAGTTTCATTGGTTTATCTAAATTCACTCTGGGTGGCTATCAACCCTTGGGCGTTGCCATATGGGCGGTCGACAAACTGGGGCTCACGTGATCATACGGTCGGTGCATGGTTGAGCCTTCTTTCACTTGTTTGTCGTTCCACCGAATGCATTACAGGCACAAGCAAGTTATAAAATCAATGCATTTAGTACAATAATATTAGTCACATTAATGTGGGTTATAAGCATTTTAAAGTTTACAAGATGTACACTGAATGTGTATTAGACAAATTTGTAGTATAATACGTTTCGCGTTATACCATGAGGGGACGCTCATCCTCTTTTTTTCTCTGGATTGGATTGGCGCGGCTCGCTACGTACTTGCCCTAGCATTTCCGAGCACCGATTCGTGTGCACTTGGTTTTCTCACTGGGGTTTCAACAGATCGCTCGTTGCTCATCTCTTTCCTCTGGATTGGATTGGTGTGGCTCGCTACGTGCTTGCGCTCCCATTTCCCAGCACAAATTGCTGTGCGCCTGGTTTTCACACTGGGCTTTTAACAGATCGCTCGTTGCTCGCGCTAAAGTAAGGCTGCGAGACGTCTCACTTCCGAGACGACGCTCAGGAAGTGAGTGTCGGCTAGCGCAGAAGTGGTTTGCCGTGCGCTTACCGTGTAAGCACTCATGCAAGAGCCAGAAAACTACGCTTTATTTTCTTTTACTTTGCGATGCACCTTCATACTGGCAAGCGTCGAGCGATGGCTTCTATCAACTTCAGGAAAGACTCTTTATACTGGGTAGCCCGAGTGACCCGTGGCTTCTAACAAACGCATGAGAGGGTCTTTGCAGCGCACGTGGCCGTTGAGTGCCACCACATTCATCCCAAGTGGGATTCCAGCATCGGTGCAGTTACCCTGTACCCATCGCTGACTAGGTGGCGCTTCACTTTTTGACAATAACATTCTTTTTTTTTTGCGTGTGAATGCCCGTGATGGGGTCCGCAAAGTTTACGCTGTGGTTGACTATGCAGATTGAGGCATAGCCCCGTTAGCATCCACTAAATTAGTAATATATTTGTATGCGGCCAATTCGTAACTATGAATAATGGTCCCCAGTTGAACATTGGCTGCAATAGTGGCGCCTAGCATCGCCGCCTTTCGTCGGTCGACCTTGAAAGTCGCAGCACCCCTCTGGTCACGCAGAACATGCCGAAGACCCATGGGCCACCATCTTTAACACCGCCATAATTTTGGCGGCAAAGCGGGAAGTTGTCGCCCGACATTAGGCGGCCTCGATTGTACTTTTGCTCGCCGCGAAGAAGGCACTCGTCAATTTGCGCTATCTCCCCGGGGACACCGAGTGGAGGTTGCGCCAGCAGCTCATCTCTCGCGAACTTACGGGGTAATTCCTCTAGTCGGCGATGGCGTGCTTTGATAGAGGAAACAAGTCGCCGGTCATCTATTTCAACAGCCATATGTCTATGCTTTGGCTCAGGCAGCACGTGAGCGAAATCATTTGCCGCGATGGAGAGGTGGTCGTTCGGACGGCCGAGGCGGTCCGTGTTGGCGAAGTAACTTCCTTCGCATCTCTGCCCGTGCAGTGCAGCGATACCGTGTAACAGCGAAAACTGGTTTCGGCAGCTGTGGCACCGGAAGGCAGCTTAGCATCAATTCTGAGTCTTCCTATATAATGTGACCACTTCGCCTTCGCAGATTGGTTGTTCGGGTTGCAGTAGCGCACCCAGGATCTCTGCCAGGGGGGGGGGGGGGGGGGGGTTGACAGTTTGCCAATACCATCTAAACAGCGCTAATTTCACTTTCTTCGCGGGAAATTGTCAAAAAAATGCGCTTTTTGCGAGTGTGCAGACGATTGCGCGTCTTACATCTTAGTTGCAGTACTCAAATGCGTAAGGAAAGAAAAGGGGTTAAACAAAAGATGGGGTTAAGTCGGACTCAGGGGGGGGGGGGGGGGTTACAACCCCCGAATCACCCCCCGTCGGTGCGCCACTGTCGGGTTGAACCCCAGGTGCTCGCAGGTACCCCAGTACTCCGATGACGACGCCGGACCTGGCCTGGGGCGCGGTGGACGAACAGCGCTTAATTGAAGCCGGAGAGAGCCGAAGCGATTGCACAAACTTTTCCTCCACAGCCTAGTCACACCAGTCTGGGCTCGGAAAACATAGGCGAAGACGAGGGCCTCCGCCTAACTCGTCACACAGCCAGCGCACTGACGTTTTGGAAAGGCAAAAATGACGCTGAAACTCTACGTCGGTCATGTAGGTGAACGGGTCCAGACGATCCTATTGACGCCTGCTGCCGCTGGATGCGATGACACAGGCTGCTGCTGCCGCCGCCATGTTCCCGAGTTCAACTCGATGGGGGTTTCGCGATGTACGAGTTTCGCACGAGTTCGCCTGTCAATCAAAACCATAGGTCACGCCCCATGCGAGGCATGCAACTTGTGCGCGCGCCCGCCACGTTTGGGCCACGCCCAACTTGTTTTTCGGCAACAGCGACGTGGTGCGGAACTGAGAGGCATCAATAATCTTGACCGCCGAAATGAAACACGCAAAACGCACTGTTATCGGTGATGTATGGTTTCAGCACCACTATCAAAAACAAAGCGTCTACTTTCGTTGGCTTATGCATATATCTTCTTGCGCTGTCACGGCCCCACAACACTGTTTCATTGCTTGCATTGTGGCGTTGTAGCGCGTAGGAAATAATTATCGGCACGCCACTGCAACTGCTTGCAAGGCGTCAATGCGCCGTGGTGGACGACGATGCTGAGCAAGCGTAGTGTTTTCCAACGAAAACGTATCGCAGCTGTCGTTTGGGATGGCTGCTCTGTGATCGGTGATGTATCAGAGCCGCAGTGTCGCAAACGCGGTCAGCGTGGAGAAACGCTCGCTTTTCTAGACCCAGTGCGATGGCATTTCTTCATCACAAGCACGGCACACTAAACAGTGGCAACACCTTCCTGCGTTCGAAGTCTAATTTCCTAACTCCACACAAGAGCCGTCACCCGCCAAAATGCGACTGCTGCGCTGTCGTTGCGATATCCATCTGCGATCGCTGTTAGCTCAGCAGCAGAGGCAATCGGCAAGCACATTGGAGTGAACAACACACTCAAATTCTGCGTTCATGCGCAAGGAGGCACCTTCACTGGGCAAGCGGTGACAAGCGATGAATTGTGTCGCTGGGCAGCACGCTCTTCTTCGCAATGCATCGCGGAGGCTTCGCGCACGCAGATAAACTGGTGCATTTTCACTGTGCTGCGTCACTACGGACCCTAGAATACCGCACAGCCATTTTCCAGCCACAGCCGTTGCTTCGGTCTCTATGGCTAAAGTGTCGTTTCAGTTGGTAGAGCGGCGCCCTTAATAGCCGCCTCAGTGAAGCACCTGCGGTGAACAGCCATGCCACAGCACTGCGTTGCCACTCCCCTAATACACAAGGAATGGACAGATCATTGGCATGACTGACTTTATCTAGAGTTAAAGTCTATATAGGGACTTGAGATATCTAGAGTAGCAGTGCAGCGCCCCTGGTGACTGCTCACCGTGTGAACTCCCTCGTGCGCGCGATCCTGTAGAACGTATCCGCTTGTAAGCTTTCACCTCACTGCCGCCACTCGCGGCAAGAAAGTGCAAAATTTAATAATTCGCTCCATCTCAGTTTGCCATCACAAATTTATAGCATTCAAAACGAAAAATCGTTACTTTAAGAAATAAAATGCTCGTTATTTTATTTGTTGTATTTTGAAGTATTCGATTGAGGGAAAGTGTACGTGCAAGAATGCACCGCCCTGTTCGCATTCGACGGAGGATAAACAGATAATGCCCGAAAGAGGAGGCACGCCCTTGACGCGCCCGAGAAAGGCGTGGCAAGCGGCTCACGGCAAGTGTGCAGATAGACAGCGCGACAGTGACGGTATTGCTGAATTGCAATAATACGTTGATAACAACCCGCGGCGCTGGCGCGTTTTGGTGCGCAGTCTTCTGCGCTTGAAGCGCGGAAGCACTGTGCCGCGCAGGGTGCGCTCATGTTGTCATACGCAAAACCCCTATATATAAAGAGTAGCGCCATTCTTAGATCTTGCCGCCATCGCGCTCACCCCTGCGTTTCCTCCTCGCCGCCTCCTGTCGCCCCAGCCTCCTCCGCTCCCCCATTGGCCAATCCATGTCACGTGGAAACACGCGTTGCGCTTTTGTACATTTTTTTTTTTCTTTCCAGCGCGCTCCGACTGCCATTCTCGGGCCTGTGCGACGAAAGTGCTGCACACACAAACGGATCAAACGTGTTAGGGACAAGAACTTCGTTGTGATGGCATGCTGCTGCGCCTTAAGTTGCCGCAACCGACAAGGCGAGGGCAAAAGGCTTTTTTTGTTTACCATCCGGCGTGCGCAAACGCTTGCTGCACACTTGATATTTGCGCCGTCTCGCATCGTCGCGTTGCTACTTCCAAAACGGCATTATTCACGTACCTTGATGCTAACAACGTTATATCAAATGCGCAATATGGTTTTATACCAGGTAAAGGCACACAGGACTTCCTAGAGGATATTGCAGACCTTATAAATTCTGCTTTCGAAACCAGCCAGGTTGTATGTGCTCTATTCGTGGATGTTAGCAAAGCTTTTGATAGTGTGTGTCATAGTCTATTATTAACAAAACTCTCATTGATCGGATTTCGTTGGCCTTTTTTTAAGATTGCTTGCTAATTTTTTAGACAATAGAACACAGTTAGTATCCATAGGACAGTACCGCAGCAATATAACCTCTATAAAAGCCGGAGTGCCCCAGGGATCAATATTAAGTCCACTTCTTTTCAACTTGTCGATGATCTCGCCGCGGCTGTATCTACTTGCATATTTCAATACGCCGACGACACTGTCATTTTGTCTCGGCATTCCCGTTTCCCAGAAGCAGTTTCCCTTCTGCAAGACTCTACGATAAATTTGATGAACTGGTTTGCCAATAATGTGATTAATGTAAACGTCTCTAAAACACAGCTCATCTGTTTTCATAATCCACTAAAAAAAGTTAGTGTAAGCGTCCCATTGCTGGCTCACTGTTCATCTTGTTCTCCGTGTTCTTGTACACCTGTTCCATATGTTTCATCTGTTAAATACCTTGGTGTACTTCTTGACAGTGACTTCACCTGGAATTCTCACCTGGCGTATGTTTGTTCAAGGCTCCGGGCAGTGTCTCGTACATCATACACTATCAGATACTATACGCCACTATCAGTTCGCAAAATGATACTGCAAGACTTAGGCTATAGTGTTCTTCGATATGGTATTACGACGTTCGGTCACTGCGCGAATCGTTGGAAAAATAGAATAAACTCTATCCTTCTCTCTATTTTGAAAGTAATTAGTTATGATTTAAGACTGCCCTCAGGCACAGACCTTCTTAAATCATTAGATGCTCTAACTTTGATGCCCTTCTGACTGAGACGGCTGTCCTGAGGCATTTTTGGTCTAACAAGTATAAAGTTCCTTACGTCCCTACAAGCTGCCTTCGACCTAAAAACCATTTTCGGGTGATTCGCTGCTCCACCAGATATGGTCAACGTACTCGTAGCTACTTTATACCGTCTTGCTTTAATCAACTACCCCCGAGTGTCTTTCGTGCAAAAACAAAATTCAAGCTGAAGCAACTGCTTCGTCGCATTCATCTCTAACTCTTCCGTGATATCTGTACTTTTCCTTCGTTAAATGCCGCTGCGGTATCAAAAACCTTAAGGTAACCATGTATTTAAGGCTGCGCATAGCTGTTGATGTATTAAAGGCATTAGAAATTTTTTTCTTTTCCTCGAAAATATGATGGTGATCTATTATTGTATTTTTTTGCATGTACAAATGGTCAACTCATGTAAGGCTAGGTGACGTTATATGTATTACCATCAGTTTTTTTCTTCTTCATGCACTGCTGTACACGCGCGTCTAGTGTTTGCATGTATGCGCGAAAGGAAAAAAAATGTATCTGCACTAGAGTGGTCTGCACGATATCGAAAAAATGTATCTGCACGATATCGCGCCTCGATCGCGCTGGTCGCGCCGAGCGCGATAGTGGAACGGAGGAGGAGGGAAGTGGATGGCGCTACTTTTTATATATCGGGGTTTTAGTCATACGCGGCTTTATCTTGACGTTTCTTTTTGCCTGCTGTTATTGCACGTTCCTTGCTATCTCCGTTCACTGACTGCCATCGAGCAAACTCTGGTAAAACTCGTGCGAACGAGAAACTCGGCGCATCCTGCATAGCACCCTTGGTCTTTTTAATCAGTATTCCCAGCTTTCAAGTATTTTTTTTTTCATGCCTTTGTTACTATATGCGACGCTCGAGTACACTGGACATTGAACATGTATATGAGCAGTGTCACGTGTGCTTATTGAATGAAGCCAATTGATCGTTATTAGTCCAGCAGTTTTATGGGACAATTGCACAGCTATGTTCAGCTGTTCGCGCCTTTGTGCCATCATAGACAATAACATTTCTTGTTTTCCTATCGTAAATATAGGCCGCGCACGTCTTCGTTTGAAATTATTTGCATTTATGTAAAAATTTATTGTGCCTATTTTACGACGTTGGAGGCCTAAAACGTTGTTTTGCCTGCCTATTTTTGGCGCCTAAAACGCGTTTTTTAATTACCTAAAGATCCGGCCTCTACTGACGACTTAATCTCCTACGCGAAAGGAGGAAAGCGGGAAGGCAGCGCCGGGGGGAGGGGGTGCGGCTCCTACTCTGCCAGCAACTGCATACTTTGCGCGGCTTTGGGCTGTTGCGTGCACCGTATCTTGAAAGCGATTTCAACACGGTTCTTACCTTTGTATGCGCTGTGCTTTCGCCGAGCAGTTTTCGTTGAAGTCAGAGACCGCACGAACCTTCGGTCACTGCTGCAGCCACGCTTGCTCACGCCAGCGTTTTGACAGTCGTTGTCTGCGGTCATCGAGTGTGATCTATTCATGTTTGCTTGTGCGCGCTTACACCATGCTTGTTAATTAAGTTAACAAGCGAATGTGTCCAAGTTTAAGCAGCCGGTAAGAGTACTATCCTTACTTTGTATATCTCTGTACTAATTTGCTATCGCAATTGATGTTTCACCTTCCGGGCGAAAGTGCGACTTTTTTCTTCGAATTTGGGACTTATTTATCGGCGTTTATTTTTTGCCCTTTTACACCCTACATAAATAGTCAATTAACCAACTAGTGAAAATAACAAATGAAACGCGATGCTTTCAGTAGCGTGAAAATAATAACTAAAGGTGTTGAAAGAAATGGGCATGTACGTTGTGATGGATTTGTGAGCCATCGCAGCACGCTCCTTACGGTTGGGGAAACGCAATCCAGAAAACGGACGTGCTACGTTTGCACTTGACACGGGGATGACAATAAATTAAGGGAAGCTTTTGACGAGACCGGCCATTCTTTGCTGTGCGCTCGCCAGGTGCTGTCAAGGCCAACTTCAGCAGTTCGAACTGAGTGGATATTGTACAGGTGCCTACATAAAAAGCAGATTTTTTTTACTTGTAATAACATCAATGAACACTATACTTTCGCAAAAAGAAAGGAAAACAAAATATGCACGAGAAGTAAGCGAAAACGACGCCCGAATTGCTCGAGGTGACCGGAAAAATCGAAGATGTCAGGCAATTTTGCCGCACTTCTTTTTTTTTTCTCAGGGCTAGCTGACATTTTGGGTTTGTCGGATGTTACCGATTTACCGATTCAGAGAAAACTGCCTCGGCTGTTAGTTTTCTCTGTGTATCGGTCTAGACCACGAAGATGGAACTCTACTAATAACCTTGCAGACTTTCAGGGCATTAAACCAAATAATATTGCTACGATACGGGATGACGATTGGAAAGTGAAGGAAGGCGACGTGAGTTCGGACTGTGACATCATCGGTCCCTAGGCCTCTCGCATCCATCATTTCCATTAATAAACGCATCTCACCGTAACGGTATTGGTCGAGGTGCGGGGTAACGAAGAGAAGTCCAGGACGAACGACCACGGAAGCGCAAGATCTGAAACTACGCCGAAGCCGCCGCCAGGCCGGACTACCACCGCTTCCAATGGACACGGTTCCTAACGGTGACAACGCGCTGACTTCGTCTGGCGCAACGTGGCAACATCACATGGCGCCACGGACCTTCGCCGGAAAGGTCGGAGAAGACGTTGAAGAGTGGCTGAACCACTACAGTCGGGTGAGTCGATACAACCGTTGGAATTCGGACACCCGGCTGACCAACGTGCCATTGTTTCTAGAAGGCACGGCGCTCGTGTGGTTTGAAAACCACGAAGAAACTCTAGCCACATGGGAAGACTTCGTGGATGAAGTAAAGAGCTGCTTTGGGGACCCATCTTTGAAGAAGAAGCGCTCTGATCAGACTTTCATGCAGCGTGCTCAAGTGCCAGGCGAGACTTGCACAATTTACATTGAAGAAATCTTGAAACTGTGCAAGTCTGTAGACCCTCGCATGAAAGAAGAAGACAAGGTCGGACATCTTCTGAAAGGGATTGCCGAGGACGTCTACAACTTCCTCATAGGAAAGGACACCTTGGAGTCTGTCGCCGACGTAATCAAACATTGTCGCACGTTTGAGACTCTGAAGGCTAGGCGCATTACACCTAAGTTTGGTAGACTCGCCAACGTCACCACTGTTGCGAGTGTTGACGTCGGTCCTATACCACCCTGCGATATCGCGTCAACGATACGACAAATCGTACGCGAAGAACTTGATCGACGTGAAGCTGCCGCTGCGACAAGAGCACGTGTCAGCGATGCCTATTTGCCTTACGACGCAACATGTGCGTCCGTTCATGCCACGGGGTATGACGATGCGCCTCGATCACGAGCACCGGAACGACCAACCTACGACTTACATCGCCGCGATGGCCCGCAGACCGCCTTCAACCAACCACATACCATGGCGTCATCGTGGGACGATCATCACGAATACACAGAGCCTAGTGGAAGGTTTCGTGATGTGCGCGAGGCACCTGTGTGCTTCCAGTGCGGTGTCCGTGGACACGTGGCTCGATTCTGCCCTGAGCGCCGTCGCGGACAACCACGGTTTTACGAGAATCCGCCGGCGTCTCCTCGACGGAACAATCGGCCCGGTAGTGCTCGCTGGACAAGGGACACGTACTTCGGAAACAGTTTCCAGCAGAACTCCCGTGGTGACACGTTCATGGGCAACAACTACCGACAGAACACCCGCAGCGACTCTCCCGCCTCCGTACGAAGCTTGACGCCCCCAACTGCACGCCGGCGCCGTCCTCCATCGCCTGGTCGCCGTGCCACTTCCCCACCGCCGGGAAACTAGGTGGTGCGGCCGATGGAGGTGAGGTCGCCGAACATTTGTCACAACACACACGCATGCCTCCACCAGTTTCGATGATGCAGAACAAGGTTCACGTCCTCGTAGACGGACTTCCGACGATGGCTTTGATAGACACTGGAGCAGCTGTTTCGGTTATGAGTTTAAATTTTAAATCACGGCTAGGACCCAAAGTGATGTTTTGCTGGGACAACTGTGCCACATTCCGTGCAGTGAGTGGGGAGTCACTGTACCCTGTCGGGATGTGTGTTGCGAGCGTAGCTTTAGGCCACAGTGTGTTCAAGGTGGAATTTGCTGTTCTGGCTAGCTCCACGCACGACGTAATCTTGGGGATCGATTTTCTACGATCGAGTGCGGCGCCACTGTAGATTGCGGCGCTGGTGAAATTTTGTTATCCGCTTTTACTGAGGGGTCTCCGCGCTGTCATGGTACCCTCGCCGTCACTGACGACATTTGCTTGCCGCCCCAGTCGATGAAGAGAGTGCCCGTTGATACCCCTGCTGTAGACGCTGGAACGTTTGATGTCCTTGTGGAGCCGGTCCCCCTCAACTGCGTCAAGAAAAATGTGCTCGTGCCGCGTTGTGCAATTTCTATTACCGATGGGCGATCCTCATTATGGGTGCTGAATTGTTCTAGTGAGCCTGTCATGCTACCCAGTAGAATGCGGCTTGCCCTCTTCGAACAAAATGCGAGCAGTTGTTCTATTGCAGCTTTGAGCAACGAAACAGTAGACCACGTGGCTGTCACTCACCCTACAGAGGACAAGTTTCTGGGTATGGTCAACAAGTCGTTGCCGTCAGAGAAGCGCCGAGCCTTGGTCCACGTCCTGACCAAGCATGCCGCAGTCTTTGATTTTGCGCAGAGCGAGGACCAATTTAATGTGCCAGAGTCACGTACTCGTCACGTGATTGACACGGGATCCGCTCATCCTATCCGGCAGAAACCGTACCGTGTCTCACCTGCAGAGCGCAAAATCATTGCTCAACAGGTGGAAGAAATGCTCAAGAAGAAGGTCATTCAGAAGTCATGCAGCCCTTGGGCTGCACCTGTGATCCTTGTAAGGAAGAAAGACGGTTCTTGGAGATTCTGTGTGGATTACCGACGTCTCAACTCTATCACCAAAAAGGATGTATACCCGCTTCCCAGGATTGATGGCGTAATTGACTGCTTGCATTCTGCCTCGTACTTCTCCTCCGTGGATCTAAGGTCCGGTTATTGGCAAATTCCCATGCATTCGGATGACAAGGAGAAAACGGCCTTTGTAACCCCAGATGGTCTGTTTGAATTCAATGTAATGCCGTTTGGCTTGTGTAACGCCCCAGCCACGTTTGAGCGCTTCATGGATACTATTCTGCGTGGACTGAAGTGGGAAATTTGTCTATGTTATCTTGATGTCATTGTAATTTTTGGCCGTACAATTGAGGAGCACAATCGCCGTCTTGACATCGTTCTTACATCTCTTGAGAGAGCTTCGCTCACCTTGAATTCTAAGAAGTGTCACTTCGGCAACCGTGAGACTCTGGTTCTTGGTAATCTTGTCGACAAGCACGGCGTTCGGCCTGACCCTCAAAAGGTCACTGCAGTTGGCAGCTTCAAACAACCGCAGTCACTACGAGAGTTGCGAAGTTTCTTGGGCTTGTGCTCGTACTTCCGTCGCTTCGTGCCTAAATTTGCCGACCTGGCTTACCCCCTGACATGTCTACTGAACAAGGACGTGCCTTTTCAGTGGTCAGCAGAATGCGAGTCATCGTTTAAGCAGCTCAAGTTTGTACTGACTTCAGGGCCCTTACTTCGCCACTATGACCCATCTGCTGCAATCGAACTTCACACCGACGCCAGTGGTATAGGCCTCGGGGCCGTCTTGGTTCAACGGCATGACACCATAGAACATGTGGTTGCCTATGCCGGTCGTTGTTTAAGTAAACCTGAGCGCAACTATACGGTGACGGAGCAAGAATGTCTCGCGGTCGTCTTCGCTGTCCACAAGTTTCGCCCGTATATCTACGGACGCCGATTCTCAATTGTCACCGACCATCACTCGTTATGTTGGCTCACCGGACTACGCGACCCATCCGGCCGTCTTGCTCGTTGGGCCATACGATTACAAGAATATGACTTTGAAGTGTGCTACAAGAGCGGTCGTCGTCACGCTGACGCTGATTGTTTATCAAGGCTTCCCCTTTCGATGACCGAGTGTGACGCAGACAATTTCGATGAATACCTAGCACTTGTTGACCCTCTATTTCCTGACCTTACCACCTTTCGCACGGAGCAAAGCAGCGACACCAGTCTGGCTCCTCTATCTCCGAAGCGAATGGTCAACGCCGTTACGTTGTAAGGATGGCATTCTTTACAAGCAAAATTATTCTGGCAAGGGTGCCCGTTTGCTTCTAGTCGTGCCGACAAGCTTGCGACGTGATGTGCTACAAGTAATGCACGATGACCCTACATCTGGACATATGGGATTTTCCAGGACGTTTCATCGCACACAAGAACGTTTCTTCTGGCCAAAGATGCGCCAAAGTGTAGCAGCGTACGTTGCGAGCTGTGAACTGTGTCAACGCTACAAGCGCCCAACTAGCGGCCCTCCCGGACTTCTGCATCCCATCACGCCCCCTGCTTCACCGTTTGAGGTAGTTGGTGTTGACCTGCTCGGCGCTCTGCCGCGATCAACGACAGGCAACCGGTGGATTATAGTATGCGTCGATCACCTGACACGCTATGCAGAAAGTGCGGCGATTCGTGCAGCAACGGCCGCTGAAGTTTCACACTTCATGCTCTCATTCGTCATTTTACGCCATGGATCCCCTAGTGTTATTATCAGTGATCGTGGCCGGCAATTTGTTGCCGATGTGGTTGAAGAGCTTCTCCGGCTTTTTACGTCTCATTTTCGTCACGCCACCCCGTACCACCCACATACTAACGGTTTAGCTGAACGGACCAACAGAACTATCATCAACATGCTTGCGATGTATGTTGATTCCGCTCACAAATCTTGGGACACTGTGTCGCCTTTCATAACTTTCGCCTACAATACCGCAAAACACGAGACCACCGGATACAGCCCATTTTATCTCCTATACGTCCGCCAACCGCGTACAGCTCTCGATTCTATCCTTCCGTTCTCCGAAACCGCCGAAACTTCTGTGGCCGAAACACTTTGCCGCGCAGAAGAGGCCCGGCGCATCGCCCGCCTTCGTACTTTTGCCTTCCAAGAACGCTCTAAAACCCGTTATGACGAGCGACATCAGCACGTATCGTACGAGAAAGGTGATTTGGTGTGGCTATGGACGCCACTTCGGAAGCGCGGCCTATACCAAAAGTTCTCGGCCCGTTACACCGGCCCCTTTGTCGTTATGGCACGTCTCAGTGATGTCACGTACGTGATTTGTCGACTCTTGTCTACTGGCCGCCGCTCAAGCAAGACCAACGTCGTCCATGTCGCCCGTCTTAAACGTTTTCACCACCGGAACTCCAACTGACTCACCCGGTGGGCATCGTCTGCAAAGGGGGGAATTGCTACGATACGGGAGGACGATTGGAAAGTGAAGGAAGACGACGTGAGTTCGGACTGTGACATCATCGGTCCCTAGGCCTCTCGCATCCATCATTTCCATTAATAAACGCATCTCACCGTAACAATATGTTTTAAATTATTTATACATACATTTTCTGCTTCTTTAACACACATCTTTGTGTTGTTTTCCCTTAATACACTCAGCTCGTTTTCGTAACTTTGTCTTTGTCATAAGGGTATCTCATTTGTAAATCTCACCATTTGACAACCATATTCTTTCGATTTTCATATCCCCTTTCTTATAATCTAAGTACACAACGTTCTTTTTTTTAATCCCCTATAAATGCTCGCTGTGCTTAGTGGGCATGCCGTTGGCCTTCTTTCTAAATCTGTCTTCGTTGTGAAGAAGACGCTACCTTTGTCGCCTTTTCTACTCCAGTGGCTTTCTACAAGAAGTGGCTTTCTTATAGGAAACACACAGAGGCGCCACCACCGAAGCATCCCAGGCGCCTCGCTTTGCTGTACGTGCAAGCTGCATTACACAGCGGGCGATGCGACAACTGGCTTCCACGTAACCTTGCCGTAGCCACGTAAAAATCGGTGGCAATGGCCCATCATTCAGAATAAAAAAGGAATTGCCAACAACTTCCTACAATAAACCAAATGGCCTATCTGTAATGATTGAATAGCCAGACAGTGGCGACCGAATTTCGATGGGGGGGAAACCGTTCGCGCACTTAGTTTTATGTGAACATCGAAGGAACCCTGGTAGTCGAAATTAATACGTAGCCCTCCACAACGGCGTGCATTTAATCAAACCGTGATTTTGGAACGCAAGACCTCAGAATTAGTTTTTATCTGTAATGAAGCCGAGAGACAACAAAAAAAAACAGCGATGATCCATTGTTATAAAGGGTATTTCACGTAACTTGAGCCAGAGTTTAAAAATATGCAAATGCCACCTAGCTGGACCGAATCAAGGTAAAGTTTCCGTCGCTTGGAGATACTCAGATTATTTCGTGCATTCCGCCTAATTACATATTTTGTCTTAAACAATTAGCCAACTTCTCAATTATTACAATTAGGTGAAAATTGTCAATAAGGAAATTGTAGAGCAACATGAAAACTCCCGATACAGCTTTCGTTTTCTCAATACGTGCTGCATAAAAGTGTTTTCCTGATTGTCAAAGAAGCCCGTAAATACACGGAAAGTGCCTCCAGCAGCCAGTCGCGCGACACTAGAGAACGCAACTTGCATAAGCTGCGTCATCTTCAAACCGCATTTGCCTAAGCGCCAGTGAAACAAAGAAAAGTCGTGTAAGCGGTTTACCGTTTTCGGGAGAACCCGACAGCGCATGCAACATCTAACGTTGTCGTAGAAAGAAAAATGGGAAAACGAATATCTTTTCCTGTTCGGTTAATAAATATGAACGGCGAAGAGCCACAAAAGTCCGACTTTTGTCACATTATGCTTTTTTTTTCGTCACATTTTTTTTTCTTCGCAACTTCCATTGCCTTTGAACTGCAGGTAACACTGATGGAAGCAGAGGGTATCTATCTCTCCTCGCTGGTGATTACCAACCACGGGCTCGAGTATTTGGCCTTTCGGAACGTGACCATGAAAGACTCCGTCCTGGCCAGACTCGCGCAGGAGTTCAAGGAGCACCGCAGACCGCGAGAGTTCGAGCTCCGAGGGAGGATCCGTAACAGTGGGACGCGCACTGAAGCGGTCTCGAGGCTGTTGGACACCGCCTTGCAAATTCTGCGCCTCGAAATCATGTGCGACTTCACCCAGCTGTTCGAGAAACTCAAGGACAACACGCAGCTGAGAGAACTTGAGCTCGGACGCTGTTCCCCGGTCTGCGTCTATCTGGACACACTGGCTTCTGCACTGGCCCAAAACATGACGCTGCAACTCCTCACTCTCAGCCTCGACATGTCATGGATGCCGCGCACAAGTAGCTCCTGGAAGCACCTGGGAGCCCTGGTTAACAACAGCCGAGGGTTGGAGACTTTGTGTCTCCGTGATTCGTGTCTCGGAATACACGCTGTGTCCCCGATATGCGAGGCCCTGAGAAGCAACGCGAACCTCCAAACGCTGAACCTGAAGGGCTGCGGATTCTCCTGCACCGATGCCCTGATGTTTGTGCGGGCTCTTTCGCGAAACGCTTCGTCTTGTACGACGCTGAAACTTGGTGTCGTAACGGGAAAAGTGTGCGAACAGGGCCAATTTTTCCGAGAGATCCTGACTACTGGACTGGGCGATCGCGTTCATTGGGTTTTCTCGTCCTTTTAGGCGGAGACGATCGCCTCGTCATTGATTTAAGTGCACATTAAAGAATCCAGGAGGATCAAGATTGTTCCGGAGTCCTCATTCACGGCAAACAGCATGATGAGATTGTGGTTTTCTCAGGTAAACCCCCATAATTTATAATTTATAATATTGCCAATAATATTGCAATATTATTTGGTTTTTAAAGCAGAAAACCGGTCTGACGCTTAACATTACCGGTCCATATCTTTAACATGCATTGCTTCCAAATTGATGGAGCCCATAATCTACTCGCATCTAGCAAGTAATCTTGAACGTCACTCCTTTTTCACCACTCGACACGGCTTCCACGCAGGCCTCTCATGAGAAACCCAGCTATTTGAACAGACCAACGACTTGAGCTTCAATTTGGACTCCCTTCTGAAAACCGACATGTATCTTGATTTCTCAAATGCCTTTCATGGGTTTCCCCGTTATCTTTAACTGAGCAAATTTGCATACTTGCATTCATGTCCGTCGACCCCTTCGTTTTGTCATGTATTCAGGGCCTGAATTCACTAAGCCAACTTACGAACAAATTTTGGCTTAAGAACAATCTTACGAAAAAGGCGTATTCAGGAAGCTAAGAATGTTCGTAAGATCAGCAAGCTCGCGATGCCCGCAGCTGCTTGGACGAGCGCTGTGGTAAAAAAAATTCATGACCCATTCCCTTCTGTAAAGGTGGATGACCAGCGAAGCTGTTTAGCGCACGACACATATGTGACACATAATTTTGAACAAAGGTACGAACGTATTCATTGTCCTGATCGTTAGTCATTGCCTCCTGCAAACAAACATGTATCCTAACCCGGTGGCCTGCAGCAGATTCTGTCCGGGGGACAATACAATGATCAATGCAAATTATGTAAAGGTAGGGTGGATCTGCCAAATACTATATAGGCATGCTCGAAGGTGGCTCCTTTCGAGGGCCGCAAGATTTAAAACCGGCAGCAATGGGAGACTGTACTGATCAGCTCAGACTAGCAAGATCAGGTCTGGGCCGTCCAGCTAGCCAGGCAGCCGCTGAGACCCTGGAGATCTCGGCCGTCTGCTAGGCGGAGGGAGGCTGATTCCGCTCTGTTATTGCTGTGTTATGGCTCATACCCTCTTAAGCAATGGCTCATACCCCCGTAAACGCGGCCTCCCCATTACGATGACAGAAGAGAAGTAAAATTCCATGCTGGAATGATGAGCGGCAACGGGCACCAGCCACCATCTGTGTAAGAAGACGACGACGCTCGAGCCATTGCTGCTGATGATAGTTTTTTGCACAACGGAGCCAGCTGTGGAACAAGGCGACGATGACGAACGCGTGAGCAGTGGCACGAGCGTGTTCGCGCGTTTGCGCCGAAGACCCTCTGTGAGAAGACGACCACGCTCGAGCGATTGCTGATGATGATTTTTTACGCGCGCCCACAAAACCCCTCTGCTAGCCAGACAGCTTCGCTGCAAAAAGGCATGTATGTAAGGTTTGCACAGGGGCGAACTTTTTGCGGCTCCTGTGCGACAAAAATGCAGGTGCTGGGCTTTGGAGGTCGCGTGCTGGGCTGTGATAGTGTAAACATTACAATCGCCCATAGCCTGAAGAGAACGCTCTTCAGCCCAGGGAACGCGACACCCAATTTTTAGGGTACGAAAAGCTTCGCTTGCCCCCCTGTTCCCGGTAGACGATGGGCCGACGAATTTTTTCAAGCCTTGTATTCCCTTACAATTGTTGGTGCCGTTGAACGTGTGACCGCAAAAATACCACCTCGCGCAAGTGAAGTAAAACAGCGGGAAAGGATAATTGCAAGCGAAGCTTGTATGGCCTCCCAAATGTCCGCGTCGGTGGTCGTGGTGGTATCACGCTGAAAAGTGGGCCGATCTTGGTGACAGTGCAGAAAGGGTCCAAGCTCAACTGCACATACCCCTGTCGGCTCGGGGACCTGTAACGCGCCTTTGAACTACCCTTGTCACACGTTGGGTCCAAAGAGATCAAATCACCGGCCCCCTGTCGAGAAAATGAGGGTACGCGAAGCTTGTCGTCCGATTCTAGCATGCCAATTCTAATGTGAGCGCTTCCGAAGCCCAGGCGAAACGTCAGCGAAGAGCCGCGGACACCTAGTTGCGGGAGCGCGATGTTGAGGCCAAACGTATGCGGAGAGCCGGCGACCCTGAGTTTAGGGGAAAATAATCGGAACTCCTGCGACAGCCTCGCCTTGTGACAAGCTTCGCTTACTCCCATTTTCTCGACAAGGGAAGGGATCTTAATTTTTTATATGTCATCGTATAGACGTGCCGCTTCATGTCATAGATAGGCTTGCCCTCCGTCTACGCATACGTTCGCTCACACCGCAGGCCACCAGATGAGCAAATCCGTGGGCGCTTCGACTTAGTGCTGAATTGAAACTGCGATCTATATAATAGAAGGCTAAGGCTAACAGCATGCAAGACGACAGCGAACTGTGCTACAGCGAGAAGTATTTATAATTAGAAACGTCTAGGAGTTTTTTCGTTGTTTCATCTAGCATGGAGAATTATGGCTTGAAAAGCCTCGGGAAAAAATAATCATTTGCAGCCCCATGAGCAAGAGAAAGATCAGACTGGAGAAAAGAGGACGAAGATAAAGTACTCGAAACACATCAATGACAAACTTGACGGTTGTCAGTGACGGACACTACAGTTCTGTTTGCTAACACCCAAATTACGAGTATAAAAATTCACGCTATTGCGCACATACAGAATCACAGCCTATAAGACATTAAGCAGAAGTTCCCAGCACCACATTAATGTCACTGCCTTCCACAGCAGTAGACGCCCAATGCAATCATGCACTTAAACTGCACGATGCGCTTTGAGATGACAAATCAGAGCGCGCCACACAGATATAAGTACGCGCCATCCTCGGCAATATGTTGCGACCTCTGGCCAATCGGCCGCAACAGCGCATTCCAACCCGCGTCATCTCGAGCGACGCAGATAGACATAATTATGTTCGTAAGGCTGCTACCTTCTACTCGTAGAAATTTCTTCTGGTGTCAACTGCGACGGCTCTTTAGGTTTTGTGAATCAACTAATGCCCGACCCACATGGAGCGAAGTTCTTGCAAAAAAAGTCGCAGTTTCACCTGAAAGGCGAAGCATCAATTGCGATAGCAAATTTGTAGAGAGCTATACGGAGTAATGATAGTAGCTTTATCAGCTGTATAAACTTGGACATGCAGCAGCACCGGCAACACGCAGAACTGTTGTCGACGCCGTCGGCATTTTGCCCGCGTTCGATCAAAACGCATGCGGCGTTGGTGACTGTTGCCGGAGCCTCTGATATAAATAGGCACTTGGTGGCGCAGCTAAACGTCGCCTCCCTACCCTCCCCCCCCCCCTCCCACACGGCCTTTCGCGCGTCGGAAGAAGGCGCGTTTTCTCTACCATAGCCTCCTATATTGAAATGTTTATTTCAGACAACCAGTCTACATAGTTGCCTAGGGGATCGGCGTAAAGGCTCAGAAAGCCTGACAGAGCGCCGATCACCCGCTTACACACATGAATAATCAGTCATACATAGTAGGTGAACATGGGCTGGAAAACAAAACACGTCGCGATTTTTAACTAAGTCATGCCATTAGATACAAGATATACATATTGAGGTGATTAACCCGGAAGAAAAATGAGTATCTTATACAGAGCTTAAAAAGAGAAATCAAACAAGCGTAGCATATGCAAGTTACATAATATAAGAAGAAATTGAAAGTGGTGTGAAGTTATCTTTGGATTTGGATATAAAAAATATAGGAGGCTATGGCTCTACATATATGGTGATTGTAAAGGAGGAAAGAGACGCCTACTTCTACAGCCCTTAAGTAGAGTGTACTAGCCCCAATCTAGTACACTCTACCTTAAGGGAGCACGGCGCAGAACGCGCGTTTGTTCTCCGCCGTGCGTTCACTCCCCGTGAAAGCGCGCGCCCCTCGCGCCCTTTCACTCGCACATACAGCGTTCAGCGCGCGGCGGCGATTTCATCTCCATTGACGTCATACGGAACCTCATGGCGACGGCGACGACGACGGCGACGCCGACGGCAGAAATCTGCTTTTGAGTGTTCATATAATTGCTATCGCAATAAAACTGGCGAACGGCCGCGCGCGGCATCCGTCCGGCGGCCGGCGGCTTTTCGCCGTCTATCGAGGCGGGCTAGATATGTTCGCAGGCGGTCAATCGCTCGCCGGAAGCGGCCAATGTATGCGGTCAGCAAGGACCAATCAGGGCGCGGTCGCGTCCGACTTCCTGCCACCGTATTTGAATCGGCTAGCCAACCAAAGAGCCTAGAGCGAACATGTCAACAAAAGCTTCGCGAATCGCGTTCAATGATCGATTGATCACAGCCGTCACGTTGCAAAATAGTGGCTCAGTTGCAGATACAAAACTATTTTTTCACTGCATTTTACTGGGAATGGAGTCACGCTGTTTTTATCAGCGCTGAAATGGTGGCGGCGGCGGCGGCCGGTCTTTCGCCGCATGAGGGTACAGCACGGCGGCGGACGCTGGCGTTCCGCCGCGCTTGTGCGGGCCGCGCGATGTTCGCCGTGAAGTTCGCTCCATGTGGGACGGGCTTTAGTGAGCACGCGCCATACGCACGAACTGTGAAACGCTGCCGCTTCGGCGCCGGCAGGAATGCGCGAAGGCAAGCGCCATCTGATGGTGTTGCAAGAGTCCCAGAGGCGCACGCGAGCAAGTTCACAGCGGATGGACAAATGGTTGGATTGATGCTAGGAGCGACCCTTCGGGATGTGGCGGTGGTTTGAGCAACCAAGCTCTTGTTATTATATTGCCTATAATGTCCTAGCTATCGTCAAATAAAAATAGAGAAAACGCGAAGAATTATTCTCAGAAAGCTTTCTGAACCGCTATTGGAAACCTTGTTTTTCTACGACTCCTTTGTTTGTCGTTTCCCTACTTCCACCAATCTTCCAATCGGCTCTTACAAATCTCTACTGCTGACATGTTTACTTTCTCCCTGCTCTCGCTGAACCCAAAGGCTTCAAGGAAGCCAGAGGTGCCTAATCGACCGCTGGGATATATCTTCACATTCTGATGAAACATGCTCCATCGTTTCCCTAGCTCTACCGCAGCAAGCACACGCTTCTTCTTCCTTGTTGTATCTCGCTTTATAAGTGCGTGTTCTAAGGCATCCTCATCTCGCTTCGAAAAGTAGAGAGCTTCCCCTTGAGCAGGTGCGGATCCAGGGAGGATGTCCGGATGTCTTGACCCCCCCCCCCCCCCCCCCTTAGATTTCTGCAGCGCCCCTCGCTGACAGGGTGACAGCCCTGTCGCAAAAAAATGTGGATTCCAGCATTGTTCAAAAGTATTTTTTGCAAGTACCAGTGGTAGCAGCCATGTAGAAGTAAAGCTAGCTCGCTCATAAGCTTAGCTGTTTTCTCTGTAGGGGTGCGGTGTCGCGAAGTAGCCGTAGTTATTATTTCTCAGAAACACCTTGGACCTCCTGGCGCCGGCCGTGCCCGTTGGGGGTGACGAGCAAACGAGGGAACGTCCCTTTTGTCAAGCACGCCCATGTCCACGCGAGCGCCTTCGCTCCTGATTAACTTAGAACCCCCTCGGGGTGTCATCGGTTGTCTCTTTTTTTCTTATTGTTACCTGGAAAAGACAGGGGTGCGGGGTAGCGCGTTCAGGCCGGAGAAAGAAAGCTAACAAAGCGGAGAGACGTCGATAACAACAATGTGAATACAGACAACGTGAACACTGACAGCGAAAGCGGGACCGTGCAAAAGCGCAGAACTTGTGCGTCGCAGGACCATGAGTCCAAGGAAGAACGTCACCGTCTGTAGTCGCTCAAGCTTGCGAAACTTCAGGTGATGATGATGATGATGATAATGATTTAATGGCATTTCCTCTGAAACGGTGCGGTGACAAATAGTCACCTAGTCTTCTTGATTTAATCAGGTATGCTATACATGTTTTACAGCGAAGCTGTACATGTCTAGGCAAAACGACCGTGATATGTTGTGCCTTGCGCATGTTTAGTACGGACTTAGGGGACGTTGTTTTCAAGAATGAGATTCAGTTGTTGGTCCAGCCACCTTCCTGTCGCTTTGTCTATGCCTGCTTCTCGATTTTTCTATTTTCAAGTTTGCTGACATTTTGCTATTATAACCACGTACCAACGAGCCCAACAAGCCACTTTCATGAATTCCTTTTCCTGTTCCTTGGGCTCTTTCCTAATCGGTTTCCTTCTACAGCCCGTACGAACCTGTGTGTGCGGACGTCATAGTTTACTACACGATCAAGGCACAGTACCTTTCCAAGTGCATCAAGAACGGTGTTACACCCGGT
This sequence comes from Dermacentor silvarum, assembly GCF_013339745.2. NCBI lineage: Eukaryota > Metazoa > Arthropoda > Arachnida > Ixodida > Ixodidae > Dermacentor > Dermacentor silvarum. The sequence goes on from NC_051158.1 coordinate 173,287,021, forward strand.
GATGTGATCGCGCTATTCGGAACAATGCCGCCTTCGGAGGGACATGGGAAGAGGATTTCGAAGATTCTAATTTCGGAGACATGGAGACAAGTCAGGCCCTGGCAAGGTTGGCTCAGGTTGACGTGCCTTCAAGGTCATGATTGCCGCTTGGGACCAGCTCTGCTGCGTCAACACATCCACCGAGCTGGATTGTTGGTAGAAGTTTTTTGGCATGACGTGGTTCGTCATGTTCCGAGGCGGAGCAAGGTAAACTCGGAAACCGGACGGGTGGTCTATCTCGATGATGCTTCGGTTCCAGCTGGAGTGCACGACGTGTTGGTCAAGGGACCTAAGTTCACCCTGCCACCGAGCTTGCGTGGTTACCAGCTTCTAGCCACTGTCCGGGAGATATCATGAAAAGCGCCTTCTGAGGAGAAGGAAAGGTGCTTATCCGAAGGTATTGAACAACTTCGGAATTCAGGACCTTCTCGTGGTCCCTCGAAAAAGCTCATGCGGCCTGTTGTACGTTTCCTCGTTGACAATGACCTTGGAATTATGCTGTCCGATAAGGAAGGTGGGTTTGTTGTCCTCCCGAACACTTCGTTCAGTAAGAAAGCCAAAGAAGCTTTGAACAAAAACTTCAAGGCAGTTTGCGTAAAACCAGGAAAAGTGAAAAAAAGTGCTCTGGAGCTTCTGAAGAGGCTTAACCTGGAGTTTTTAGAAAAGACTGTTAAGAACAGCAATGTTGATGGGCTTATTTCCGCTTTTTCACCGTGAAAACACGCAGGCCTGACTTGTTTCCGTGTCTCCGAAATTAGAATCTTCGAAATCCTCTTCCCATGTGCCTCCGAAGGCGGCATCGTACCGAATGGCGCGATCACATCACCGGGTGGAACACCGTTCTTGATGCACTTGGGAAGGTACCGTGCCTTGATCGTGTAGTAAACTATGCCGTCCACACACACACGTTCGTACGGACTGTAGAAGGAAACGGATTTAGGAAATAGCCCAAGGAACGAGAAAATGAATTCATGAGAGAGGCTTGTTGGGCTCGTTGGTACATGATTATACTAGGAAAATGTCAGCAAACTTGAAAATAGAACAAAAAAATCGAGAAGCAGACATAGACAAAGCGACAGGAAGGTGGCTGGACTAACTGAATTTCATTCTTGAAAACAACGCCACCTAAGTGCGTACTGAGCATGCGCATGGCACAACTTATCAAAAACAGAGTCAACGCCTTATCTATACACGGTTACACAGATCAAGAAATAGAAGCTCTTTCTTGGTAAGGAACACAGATGGCGCGCTTACACACTTCTCGGGACAAAGATGGCTGCCCTTTGAGAACCATAGTGACAGAAGAAGGTTCGTGGCTGAAGCCTGCTGGAAGGTTCTTGCAGCGTTCCTTAATTGCACTTGCTACTGAGGACCCATTCGGCATTGACATTTCAATTCCTTTTTTCCCCTTCAAAATCTACATTGTACTACCTATAGCTGCAAGAGATCCGGTCGCATCAATTTCTTCTTTGCTTTTTTTTCGACCAGTACTACAAACGTCTCTTGCTTATCTCAACTGCTTACAGGTTGACGGTTCCGTCCACTTAAAACCTGAGCGCTTCTGGAAGGTGTACGTTACCTGCGGTTCTCACTGGGTGAATCCCTTCGCCTTCCATCAGGGTGTGCTGAGTGGTCTCCGGATTTTGGCTGCAGCATCCACATGCCTAAACTAGTTCAAAATATTTTCTCCGGTATGTTTTTGTCCTTAGGTAACTGGCTCAAGCCTCAATAAGCAAGGCACGGCCCTTTGTGTTATCGTACAGATTCTCCCTTCTAATTTCTTTTTTCTCATTCTTGTAAACCTCCACAGCCCTTTTTGTTTCCATTCCCAATTGTCTCCACTTCACCGTCTTTCTTTCTGATGACTCCTGGTTGTCTATTTACAGTTTCAATTATCCTGTACTTCGTAGTAATTGCTTTAAAGAGATACGAACACAAAATCTGAAAATTTTACGAAAATGCTGAAAATGAATCTTCAGTGTGATTTCACCGAGAAGTAGTCACTTAGCTCATTTTTGAGCCGATGGCTTTATTTTTGGCATTTTGCGCGCCTCGCCGCCCGACCCGCGGGAGTTGGAAGGTGTGACGTCACGACACCCTGGTCAGATAGCCGGCCGGCCGCGGTCATTCGAAGCGCACCGACGCCGCCATTGCGTGCATGGATTCGAGTTCTGGTGCCTCTACCAGCGATGAGTACATGTCTGAAGACGAGGACCATTCCAACTTGGCAAGAAATATTACCGCTTACGGTTACGAGCCTTCTGCGTCAAGCGACGAAGAAGAGCAGGCAGCCGTGGAAGTGCCGGTCAGGTTTTCGCGAAACGTAGCGCGAATATTTCGCTCTGCACCAGACACTTGTGCAAGAATTATTTGCCATTTCCTCTGTAAACTTGCTTTTTCAAGAGCGCACGCAGGCGAGGTAGCTGCGGGGTACTTCAGCACTGCGTGGATGACTGAATAATAGTTTATGCCGTCAGCGTGAGCAACTGCTGTGAGGTATCAGTACCTCCGAGACTCTCACGTCCACTTTGCCAGCCGCCCGACAGATGGCACCACCTGTCTGGCATTCTCCCCAGTTTTTCCCCCTTTTAGCCTGTGGAGAAGCAGAGCCAGTAGCGCACCCAGGATCTCTGCGAGGGGGGGGGGGGGGGGGTTCACAGTTTGCCAATGCCATCTAAACAGCAGTAATTTCGATTTCTTCACGGGAAATTGTCAATAAAATGCGCTTTTTGCGAGTGTGCAGACGATTGCGCGTCTTACATCTTAGTTGCAGTACTCCAATGCGTTAGGAAAGAAAAGGGGTTAAACAAAAGGGGGGTTAAGTCGGCCTCAGGGGGGGGGGGGGGGGGGGGGGGTTCCAACCCCCGAATCACCCCCCGTCGGTGCGCCACTGAGCAGAGCTGTGTGTGTCTGCCGGGCTCTGCCCCGCTGCCATGTAGGACTGATCTCCCGAGTCACGCTACGACGTTAGAGTGTACTAGAATACTTGGGTAGTGGAAAGAACGGCGGGCAGCGCGCGAGGCACTTGATGTTAACGCTACCAGGTGGCGCCAGCGGCTCCTAACCGAGCACCAGCAAGCGCTCGAAAGCGGTCATGCAGCCGCAAGCACGGAAGTTTTCTTTTGTTATTACTGCAGTTATGCATAGTACTCGCGCTGCAAATGTCATTGCTAGCATTTGAGCGAATTAATCAAAGCAATATGACTTCAGCAGGGCTAAGCTTTCGTCAGATTACCTCCCCAAGGTATTCTAGTACACTGTAACGACGTCAAACTTCAGCTTCTGCCGGTGGCCGCTTGGAGGCAAGGTGCAGCAGAAAATCGAAAAAAAAAAAAAAGATATTTCTCGTTCTTTTTTTTTTTTTCAAAGCAGCTTGTTGTATTCGTCACTTTCAACTGTTCTACTTTTCTTCTGACGCAAAAAACCACCCGCCAACTTTTGTGTCTGTATCCCTTTAAGCAATGTTTACTCTTTGCGGAGGTGGACACTACGTGGCATTAATTTTGAGGCCCAATTTTGACGTTCAGCGCACAGACGACAGTGCTACACTGCGACCTACAGGGACCGGGAATCCTTGAGGTCACGGTAAATGCTTGCGTGTGAATGAGATTCAAGATTCATGTTTGGTCTTTCTGTTTTTACATTTTTAACTCAACGTACTCGTAAGCACAATACTTACAGTACAAGCACTACCCCTGTGCTTAGTCGTACAATTTACAATGTGGCACATTGCTCTCATTATCGTTAAGCTCCCAACGACTAGACTAAAGAATGAGTAAATTTACAAACGACCTCCTGGAGAGCTGGCTTCACAGCAAGCACTGCTAATGCTTGCGTGCGAGGTCGAGAGAAAAAAAATGTTCCCTGCTTTGTGATCAGCTGCAATGAAGATAATGCTTCTTGCCGTAGGAATGGCTGCCGTTGAAAGAAGCTTTTCCACCATGAACAGGCTCTGAACATCAGATGTCACATGACACCGGCCCATGTCGGCGCGCTAATGAAAATTTCTATCGAAGCTCCAAGTATCCCCAATATTAGGAACGCGACAGACGAAGAAAATGATGAATATTTGCAGTTTTTGGACCAAGCCTACATGAAAACAAAAATATTAACCTCAAATTTTCCGATACTATGCCATGCAAATTATTATTAACGATTAAAATTCATTTCGTACGAAGTCTTTGAAAAGTATCTGACCTTCCTTTTTTTTTTTTTTTTGCAAACACCTGATAGATATGAAACAAGCGCGCTTGCATCAGCCGACCTTGAACCTTCGTGCGCATGCACGAATTTTTTCCCGCCTGCCGATGGCGTCAGTCGCTGGGACGCAGCGTTTTTTAGTGAGGTACTGCGCAGTGCTCTCGTCGGTTTTTTTATTGCAAGGAAAATGACGGAGCAACTTGAGCAGCGCTACTGCATCAAATTTTGCCAGAAATTGGGCTCCAGTAGGCCCTCAACATGCCGAAATGACCAGGTCATTGCCAATGTGAACGCTGTGGTGATGCGGGACCGTTGTGTGACTATCCGAGAAATTGCGGAAGAGGTGGGCATCAGCACTTTTTCTGCACATTCCATGATGATTGGAGATTTGGCCATGAAGAGAGTTGCGGCGAAATTCGTGCCGAAGCTGCTCACGGTGGAGCAAAAGCAACTTCGTGTTGAAGTCTCACAGGACATGCTGGATTCCCCGAACAGTGACCCCAACTTCATGAACACCATAATCAATGGTGACGAGCCTTGGGTGTACAGGTACGACCCGGAAACCAAATCCCAGTCCTCACAGTGGAAGCATTCCACGTCACCAAGACCAAAGAAGGCCCGCCAAGTGCGCAGCAACGTCAAAATGATGCTGACTGCTTTCTTTGACTCCCGCAGTGTGGTACACCACGAGTACGCACCACAGGGTCAAACAATCACCAGAGTACTACATGGATGTCCTCCGTCGTCCTACATGTTGCTGTGCGGCGCAAGAAACCGGAGTTGTGGTCAACATGAAATTCACGCATCCATCACGACAATGCTCCTGCACGTTCCTCGCACTTGATTCGGATTTTTTTGGCGAAAAACCAGACTCCTGTAGTTCAACACCCACCAGAACGCCATGGTGGTCGCCGTAGTCGCGGGCTCGCAGTACCGCCTCGCCGCGGCCGTATCAATACTCGCCACTCAACCCGAAGAAGGAGAGGAAACGGCCATCGCCTTGGCTTATGCCTCTACCAATGCACACTACATCATCAGCGATTCAAAAACGGCCATTCGCAACTACACAAGAGGACTCATAGCACCCCAAGCACAGAAAATACTCTCCGACACTCCCGCCTCAAGGCAACGCCGCGTACAGATCATCTGGGCCCCTGGTCATTCGGGTCTGGCTGGAAACGAAGCCGCCCACGATGCCGCCCGAGCTCTCGCACACCAGGCGCATCATCCGTCTCCTGCATCTTCCAGTCCTGATGAGCCCTTAGTTCTGCACCGCGGACACGCGCGCGACCGCATGGTCACATTCAGAGAAATCCTCCTCCACTACTGCAGAGAGCGATTACGCTACCCACCAGCACACAAAACACTGAATAAATCACAATCCACCACTTGGCGACTACTTCAGACGCGAACTTTCCCAAACCCCGTGCTATACCACCGAATTTACCCCGATGCATACTCCCCACTATGCAAAGCCTGCGAGGCCCGCGCTGACCTCGATCACATCATCTGGGCATGCCCGAAAGCTACACCCACCAACACTCACCGCACTAACACTACACGCATCATAACTACGGCCGAGCAGTGGGAGACTTTGCTGCTCAGCTTGGACCCAGAAGAGCAGCTCTGGGCCGTCCGGATGGCCGAAGACGCCGCCAGAAAACAAGGGCTGGCCGCCGTCTGAGGAAGGGGAGGCCTGGGGGTTAGTCTCCCAATCCCCGCCGCCCCCAGACCCCATCATGGACAAAATAAAGTTTTATCTCTCTCTCTCTCTCTCAACAGGCTCCTTACTCTCCTGATATAGCCCCCTGTGACTTCTGGCTGTTTCCCAAAATTAAGAGGCCATTGAAAGGAGCGCGATTTCAGACAAGAAATTACATTATGGCTGCAACGACAGCTGAGCTAAACTCCATTCCAAAAGAGGGCCTTCTCGGAATGCTTCCAACAATGGCAGCACCGCTGGGAGAAGTGTGTGGAGTCCCAAGGAGACTACTTTGAGGGTGATTAGGTCTCCAACGCTCCAGTTCTGCCAGTTTATTTTCTTCGGCCAAAGGTCCGATACTTTTCTAACAGACTTTGTATCTCTGTCTTAAATAAGAAAATCCAATTTAAGTATTCTTCCCTTTTTCTACTCATTGTCGCCCAATTCATGGTCAGACCCCCCGTAGTGGGTTGTGCCAGACATATATGCATCAAAGCAAACCAAACCTATATGATGTGAACAAACAAACCACATCAGGTATTGTGCGGGGTGACATGGTGCAATTGTGTAGTTCCAGCTTTTCTTTATTATTATTTTGTGAATGTGGCAGCCACGGTTGGCCTAGTAGTTTCTTTGGAAATTGTATGTACCTGATTGCAGCGGACATGATGCGCATATATACTTTTTAAATGTGAATCATTTCTTGCTGATCATATACCACGTAAAGAGTGTGTGTCCGCCCGTCCATCCGCCTGGCCGCTCGCCTACGTCTTAGTGCTCTCATGGTCGTTTCGTTAACTTGCTAAGTACCAAAATTGGCTTAGTATGACAAGAGTGTGTGACGAACATAAATGATGGGTCATGACATGCGTGTCATGTAGGTCATGAAACAGCCGCCTAAATCTTGGTGCTCTCATGGTCGTTTCGTTAATTAGGTAGGCGGGGAGCACACTGCTTCGCATAACATCGATTCCCACAGGGCATGAGATCTGCTGGCTTTTTTTTTGTTCTTAGTTGTTATATTTTAATTGTATTGTTTAAGGTATATGGCTTCTCCATGCCTATTGTGCTTGGTATTTTTTTCCGTCGTGCAAAGTGATATTGTACTTAGTTTTGAAAAAGTCTGCACTTTGTTCTTTGAATAAGACTTGTAGATTAAGAACTTGCTTCACATTGTTCTGCATAGAAAAAAAGAATAAACTTCGTGCAATCAAATGAAAACTCTAAATGCTGTAAGATGTGGTTTAATATGCCTTCTAAGAAGATTAATTAGTACACTTCTGCTAATTAGCAGCTTTTCCGTCACCATTTGTTGAAAAAGAATGTTAAGCCGTAATTAAGTAAAAGAACATGGTAAAAAGAGCGCTAGCCTCTTGAACCTCTTACCCCCCCCCCCCCCCCCTCCGCCTTTCGCTCAAAGAAAGATATGCAATACTTCGTATCCACACCCCCTCGCGTTCTGGTAACACCCCCTCAAAGTCGAAATTCAGGATAAATACCTGCACAGGAGAAGGTCCATAAATGCTAAAGCGTGAAGGTGAGTGGAACGCCCCTGAACGCAGCATGCCTGGTATGGACCCAAAACAGTGTTGAGAACTGGAGTGAGTCGCACACACAGACACTTTGCTATGAGCTTGTAATCGTGAAAAAATGTTCCAAAAGCCAGGGGAACTCGTACTTCAACGTTTTTTCACTGGCTTTACTCAACATTAAAATATAACAAAAACAAAAACACGTGCAAAGACATAACTGGTGGATCATTGTTTAGCAAAAGGACACATGTTCGATTTTAATAATGTAGCCACGTTAGCACGGGAACACCGATGGGGCCCAGGAAAATTGGTGGAATCATGGTTTATCCGTCGCAATCAATCTGCATGCACTTCTAACCGTGGCCCCCTGCCGGATGTTTACGGCAGTATCATAAATAAATAGGATGTATTTCCCATTTGCTGCCATTTGTGTACTGACTATGCCACCCGCATAGGTGGCGAAACGTCTATATGTTTTTGTTATATTTGAATGTTAAGTAAAGCCAGTGAAAAAACATTGAAGTATGAGCTTGTAATCTCAGTTGGATTGAAAAATCCCTTACACACGTACCAACTATGGTCGCCAAATGATGAATTATGTACTGGCACAAACACTAAACAGGTTTTCCACAAAAAATGAATGACACCATTCTTTTTCTACAAACATCTTTTTTTTATGTGCATTTCAGAACAAAAGCGATGTGGTACTCAAAGACATGTTTGCCACTGTATTATAAGTACTTATGATTTCGTATTGCTGTTTGCTATGCGTTAAATGGTGTGAAAGCCCTTGTCAAGCCTTGATGGCTTTTTGCTTTCACCCCACAGCATCACTGTTGTGACTGTTGTACTGTCTCCTCTGGTGTTGAAATAAACTGATTTGATTTGACCCACGCAATGCAGACTGCACGCCGGCCCAACACGTGGCTGGTCTGTTAGCCTTTATCTGCAAGCCCGCGGAGGTGCAGTTGTTCTTCGAAATGCCTCAGAACCACCACCACGTGCGATGACACTGTGATTTATCTATGCAACGTAGCAACCACACGTTGCTATCCAGATGAAAACGCCCATACCGAAGTCCACACCAACGCAGGTAGTGTAGGCCTCGACGCCGTGCTAGTCCAAAGGAAAGATGGACTTGAAAGGGTCATAGCGAACACTAGCCATGTTACTACAGAAAGTCGGAGCCAATTATTCTACAATGGAAAAACAGCATCTTGCCGTTATTTGGACGCCAACATTTCGCTCTTACATATGCGGCAGACTTAAATTCGTAAGCGACCCTCACACATTGTTATTGGCTGGTAAACTGAAAGAACCCTTTAGGCCGCCTTGCACGGTGAAGCCTCAGACTGCAATAATTAGATATTACCATGATTTACAAGTCAAAAAGGAAACAGACCTGTCGCCGCAACAGAAACAAGACAAGGACATCTTTTAGGACAATCAACGCAAACAACTTCGCTGAACTGCAACAAGCAGACCCGGAACTAAATAGCCTGCTCAAGTATTGGGAAGGCTAGACAGACTTCATCCCCAAGTATTTAAGCGTGGATTGTCTTCATTTTCTCTGCCAAAGCGACATCCGCATAAAGAACTTTACATTGGTTCGCACCAAGCACTTGCTCATTGTGCCCGAAACACTGCAGTCACTGGTTCTGCACGACCAGCATGACGATCGGGCCATTGGAGACCTCCAGTTCTCCCGTACTGTGACCTCCAAGACTGTGCAGGCTGGATGATTTTGCTCCGGCCATCTCACTCACATACAGAGAGCGTAAGTTCAGTGGCAGGCATGATCGGCTTCCTCTCCGCGCCTTCTTGGCAGTGTTTTCTGTACATAGAGGAACCTTGTAGGGGCTTGGGTATTGTTGATGCGACTTGGTTCAGGAGCGAAAAAAAATTTTTTTCACTGCATTATGACCACTTAGTGATTTGGCAGTGACGGCTGAAAGTGTACAAGGCGCAAAGTGTGTGCTTCTGCCTATTTATTCTCACAGCAAAGCTGTTAGCCTCTAGTTAGTGGCAGCTGGAAGGCCTTGTGTGTAGTATATATAGAAGGGGCGGCTCGGTGGGATTCGTCGGCATATATGGAGAGTCCGAGATTGAAAGAAGCCAGGCTTCGTAGTCGGAACAAAACCCAGAGGAGGCAGCGAGCCGCACGCATCCAAAAGCGTCGTAAGTACGAACGGCCAGGCGAGTGAATTCAGATGAGGATAGCACCCGAAACGTGTTCAAGTCAGTGGACGACAACCCCTTATCCTCCCGCCTCACCGACCATCTTTGTGGCAATTGAGAAACAAGATGAAGACTTTCAAAATAAATGCGCTACACTTTAAAAATGTCTAGTCTTTAATGTAACCATAACTTAACGAGAGGTAACAACCAAACCTAAACACTCAGACGTACGAAGCTAAAGGATAAATATGTAACCATATAGAGGACCAAGCTAAACAATAAGATTAACCGTACCTCTCGCTACGCATACCCAGGCACAACCGAGTGTAGCCACAGCCAATTTTTTTTTTTTCGCCACAGACGCCAACGCCAGATTTTCTGCGACATGAGGCCCTTAACGCTATCGCGTTAGAATATCTGCAGCTTGTAAGTCGTTTTTTACGTACTTTCTGGTGCAATTTACTTTGAAACGTTCATTTAGTTCAATAATGCTCTTGCACTTGGCGGAGGGCCTAAGAATGAGGATGTATGCTGCACTTCAGCACATGTGCGTGCATGCATGACGTACGTCGCTTGTGGTGGTGGTGCTTGTGTAGTGTCGGCAACAGCGTCACTGTACCTCCACCTGTACATCCAAGGATGGAATGGCGACGGCCTTTTTTTTTCTCTCTGAGCATACTCCAACTACATTCATGTATGTGGGAATGTAGAAGTGGAATATTTCTGCAAGAGGTCGTCATGTGCGGGAAACACCCTTCGCAGCCTAAGGGTACAACTAGGATAGCGGCAAAAACGTGCGCATCATGCCGCGAGCGGCAAGTAGCCACGCGTCAGCGCCTTGCCGCGAAGGCCACCGTGGCAGTGAGTGAGTGAAAAACATTTATTGCTGCTATATACAAAGAGTTTGGGACGAGCCAGAAGGGTCCGCCCCGTACAAAGTCTAGGAGGGGTTCCTATTCCGGGACCCCTGTGGCTTTTGTGGCAGCCCGGGCTCGGCCTGCCAGGGCATGCGCATCTCGCCGCGCGGCAGCGCGATAAGATCTCGCGCGCTCTCAGAACGCACGAGCAACACCGTGAGCAGAAAGGGTACGATCGGACAGCGTCCAGAAATCCCTCCATGGAACCGCGAGAGGCAGCGATGGTCGATTGAAAACCTGGCGCAGAGCGGCGGCGGGCCAGTTGCCATGGCTCCATGACGTCACCCTCGTCGCTCTTGATTGGTCATTCCTCTTGCGGCACACGGCACTTGCTGCAGAATTGGGTTCGAGACCCATATCGCGCGGCACGCCGCAAAACCCTATTCCTGCCGCTTTTGCCGCTAGTGTGGCCGTAGCCTAACCTCGTTATAATGTCACGGGGTATAATGAAATACCTTTGTTTTTCGATTGCTATGGAGTATTGCTTACAGTTTTAATTGAATCTGCTCACAACACTGCCATACGGAACTGTGTATCATGAATATAGTTTTTGTTGGTCAGATTATACGACACCCAGGTTATACGATGTTAGCGCGTGCTCCTGATAAAGTCGTATAATCAGGTTTTTACAGTGCTACAAATGTACCTGCAAATTCCTAGATTAGGCTGGAACATCCTGCGCAGTGACTTGCAAGTTCAACATTTAGGAGCATGTGGTGAATTTCGTGCTACCGTGCTGCAGAACACAACCTAGAATGCTACACATGTATGCAGATCCCTAATTCAGACTAGATCAACAAGGCTGTCAACCTACTCTGTGGTAACAGGGTTGTTAGGACTCTGGTTCCGGGTTCATGGTTCAGAGTTGAACGTCAAAAAGACAGTCGCTTGCCTACGACACTGGAGCACTTAAAACATGGTAGCTGGTGAGTGCAATATCAGGACATTACACTAAGCTGACTAAACAGATCCACGCAGTCATCTGTCTCTATCGCCAGAGTTGCTTGTTGGTGAGGCAATGAGGTCGAGAGGTTGATGATACAGGAACGGGTTTATTTTACATATTTACAACTGGCACACAGCTTAATGATTAAGGGAGCACACATCTCAGCAGTCTACATCACTGAATCGAAGCACACTACATGTCTGAGCACACCCGAAACACACAAAATATCCACTTAAATACCATCTGTCTTCCCTAGACATGGAAATATGATGACATTGTCCCAACCAATTAGCACTGACCTTTGTGCTGCCTTTTGCATGTACTGTCGCATCTTCTCGCAAAACTCCACCCATTATAGGCAAACATCGGATCTGCCTACGATGCAATCGCGAGGCACTCGGGAAGCAGGGGGTCGACACTCGTGGAAGACATTGTATGTTGGCTCCTTGTAGTAATTAGCCGGCTCCCTATGACAGACAGCTTGGGGTGCTTGTAGCAATTGTGGTTTTAGAGGACTATCGCCACTTGACAGCCACTTGACAAACCTGTAGGTTTCAGCTGACGAGTTTCACAATGAAAGTGCCATCGAGTTGTCTATATAAAGGTTTTGACCGCATCGCAAGGTTGATGCATGCTTCCACTGGTATGCTGGGCCTGTCAGCAAGTTCCGTGACGCCGGACTCCAGTCATAACAGGGCGCTCTGTTCTCACATGTTTTCTGAAGTAACCGCACTTCAAAAATGCCTTGGAGCAAAGGGTGCAGCAGCGTGGATAGTTGCCTGTGTGAATGCACAGGTGTTTCTTCATGCTGGACTTACGCGAGAAGCTCTGATGGTATGAATGACAATGAAGTGCATTCTCGTCTGTGTGGGTGTGCAGGTGAACCTTCATGCGATTCCTTTATGAGAATGCTGAGGGCATGAAAGGCACTGAAACGACAGCTCACCCCTGTTGGTAAGCAGGTGTATGTTTACGTTGGTCCATTGTTGGCCTACTATGTGGTATTAGGGTGCAGTGTTATTATATGTTTCCTCAAGTTATGAGCCTGCGCAAAGGTTTTGGAGCAGAGGGTGCAGTGGTGTGGTCGCTCACCTGTATGAATGCTCAAGTGTTTCTTCATGCTGGACTTATGCGAGAAGCTCCGATGGCATGAAGGACACTGAAATGGCTTCTCACCTGTGTGGGTGCGTAGGTGGACCTTCAAGTGATAGCTTTGTGAGAATGTCTGAGGGCATGAAGGGCAGTGAAACGGCCGTTCACCACTGTGGAGGCGCAAATGTATGTTTAGGCTGCTTCTTTGTGAGAAGCTCTGAGGACAGACACTGCACTGAAATGGCTTCTCACCTGTGTGAGTGCGCAGATGTCTCTTCATGTTGTATTTTTGTGAGAACCTCTGAAGGCATGAAGGGCATTGAAACGTCATCTTGCCTGCATGGGTACGCAGGTGGTTCTTCATGCTAGCCTTACACGAGAAGCGCTGAGGGCATGAAGGGCACTGAAATGGCTTCTCGCCTGTGTGGGTGCGCAGATGTCTCTTCAAGTTGTCTTTTCTTGAGAAGTTCTGAGAGCATAAATGGCATTTAAACAGACAATCGTCAGTATGGACTCTGGTGTGTGCTTTCAAACGAAACAGCTTATCAGTCTCGTAATCACAGAGCTGACAGCAGTAGCAACGTCCCTGCTGTAAGTTGTCACCCTCGGCCGTTGACGAAGAAATAGAAAACCTTGATTCTGCACAAATGAAACAAAATAGAAATTTATTACAAAATGCCAAAGAACATGGATACTAAAGCTAATTATGATTTTTCTTTTTGTTTAGTTTTGTTTTTATTCGAGAGCTCTTGAGGGTCATTTTATGTATGATGGAACAAAACATGGCCAGTCTATCTTTCTGATTTGCTCAAAAATTTTGTATTTCAATATCATTGACTCTGCTTGTGAAGTCCCCCTGTTTTAACCAAGAAGAGACTTTTCTGAACGGTCAAAAATGATAAAGTTAGAGAATATGGACTGCTCTAAGATTCTCTTGGTTTTCAATAGCCCACGAATAGCTGTGTAAAGAAGCTTTAACACTATTTGCCCTCGCATCCTAGACAAGCATTCAGCGACCACATTTGACACTTGGAAAACTACATAGATGATTCATTGGCAGCAAGGGAAATTTACCTCGTACATAAAACTTCATCAGTGGGTTTCTCCTTGTTGATCGAACGCACAACCTGGGCTACATCTTCATAAGTTTAGATTGCTAAAAGCCGGCAAGGAGATACATGGCTTCCATGAGTGACATCTCACCATTCTTCAACCGAGAAACCTACTCGCAAACCTGGGCTCCACTCACAGTGCTGTTCTTATAGGCTTAACTAACTATGACATCTTGAGTTGCAGTTGTGCCCAAAAGAAACCAATTTACCACACTCTCTCTTCCTTCGCCTCTGCGGAACTGTACTGTAAAGAAATTGTCAAAACAAACATCGCCCTCCCGATTCCGACATGGGAGCAGTCAGCGGCGAGCCGGGGGCCCCAACGGGTCTCCGCCGGCTAGTCCCTCAGGACCTTGAAGGTCTGTCCCTATGTCAAGAGCAATGCGAATTAACACCCTAGGGCATAAAGGTTTAGGCTAAAACAATCTAAAGAGCAGTATACATTAGAAGGTAGGAATGGGGCACATTGTTAGATTCTGGTTACTTTGGGTCCACCCCCGTACTTACTTTTTGCTTGCATTTTCACAAGGACTACTCATGACATGGCCGATGGAACACACTGCAATCTGCAACACTACCAATGACCGTGCAATATTCAACATAGCCGATCACACCTACACCCTAGCATGATGCAAGACCTTGTTAAATTATGCTGGATGTCCTGTTAAGTGATTGACAGTTCAGTTTATAAGAACTTATACGTGTACATGATTAATCTACTCCTGTAAGCATTTTTCACCTGCTAACTTCTATTACAACGTTTTCACTGGCTGCAAGATGCACCTTCCTGTATCATATATTGTCGCATATCAGCAACAAACTGCAATAACGCCCCATGCGGCTTTCTTCTGCCAGGCTTATCAGCCATCACCCTTGCCCAAGATGTATTCATAAGCAGCTGCCACTGCCTTGATGTGGTCACTTGTAAGCTGACCTTATAGTTGTTCACCGGCAGCCAGACTGCTGCCCGGTTACTTTGCCATGCAATAAAGGTATGCCATTCGATGGTCTGACTTCCTGGACGCTGCGTGTATCAACCACACCATATATCTTTCTCGAATATTGTTGCCAATTCCGTAGCAAAAGATTCTTTTTGTAATCAGATTTAGTGCACAAAGCAAATAGTGTACATTCAGGAACTTACATGAACACCAGAGATTAGACTGGAATGCACAATGAGTCGTGCATAAATGGCTGACGCATTTGACACAAAAATCAGATTTCGACCAACACCCAGTTGCTTGGCATTGCATAATAACTGAAGAATATGCTCGACAACTGAACCACTCTTATCACATCATCCTGCTGTCGAAAAGCCAATAGGCATCTCCTGTAGTCTTGGTGAAGAAAAAGGATGGAACCCTGTGCTCCTGCGTCGATTGCCGTCGCCTGAACAAGATCATGAAGAAGGACATATACTCTCTTCCATGGATAGACGGTGCCTTGAATTCACTCTGTAATGCAAAGGATTTTTCATCTATGGATCTCAAGACAGGCTACTGGCAAATTGACATCAACAAAAGGGATGATGATAGCATAGGTCAGCAGTGTAGGAGAATACTCACTCACACTCACTCACCATAATTTTTTCCAGGCCCCACATTCACTCACCACCACTCACAGCACTTACTCACACTCACCTCCACTCACACTCACAGACACTCACTCGCACTCATCTCCACTCACACTCACAGGCACGCACTCGCACTCACCTGTACTCACACTCACTGGCAGTCACTCGCACTCACACTCACACTCAGTGGCACTCACTCGCACTCGCACTCGCACTCACTTCCACTCACACTGACTGGCACTCACTCGCACTCACCTCCACTCACAGACACTCACTCGCACTCATCTCCACTCACACTCACTGGCACTCACTCGCACTCACCTGCACTCACACTCACTGGCACTCAATCGCACTCGCACTCACTTCCACTCACATTCGCTGGCACTCACTTGCACTCACTCCTTTGAAATGAGTGTGAGTGAGTACACTCATGAGTCACAGCGCCGAACTATACCGCTCACAATTTGTGTATATTCATAACGAAGCTTCCAATTTAGCACTTGTTGCATTGGGAGTGCGCCAAGGCCGTGTTTTGGACCCAGTTTCATTTTTAATATACATAAAAGATTTGCCTTCCCGATTACATGGTAACATCCGTCTATTCGCTGACTATTGTATTTCGTACCGCAAAATTAATCAGTGATAATCACCATATACAAAATTCTGCCTTGGTGTCAGGAGTGGCAGATGACTCTAAATGCCCAAAAATCTGTAACGCTAACAGTAATAAATAGATATCTGAGTGTACTTACATTATTAATGACACATCTCTCACTTGTGTATTTCAGCGTAAATATTTAGGTGTCACTTTAACATACACTCTCCTATGGGAAAGCCATGATAACAAAATAACCTCAAGTGGAAATCAATGTACATGCTGAGCACTAAAGCGACTCTTGTTTCTGAAAGACACCTTCGTCTTGCGCCCCCAGATAAGATTTGCTGGCCTACAAAATGCTTGTTCGAACAGTGCTGGAGCACGCCAATATTGTTTGGTTTCCGTACACAAATAAACTCATTCGAAGAATGGAAGGGGTGCAGAGGAAGGCAATAAGGTTCTGTTTTAATAAATACAAGTTAACAGATTCATTGACTGGATTATTAAGGAGAGCTGGTTTATTAACACTGCAAAGTAGAGCAAAACTAGCACGACTAAAGTTTTCGTTTCATTTTATTCATGGTGACAGAAACATTGACGTCAGCCCCAACCTCTCTCTGCCCATCTCTCTGTCATTCACATTAGACGTGTGCATGCTTTCCGCCCATGCTCGCTAAGCTCCCCTTCGGTCGGATTGAGCCAAGAGAGCGGGAAATAGTGGGAGAGATTAACTGTCCGTATACTTAGTCAACCACTTAACGCCGAAACAATCAGAAAAGTGAGAACAAAGCGGTATCTATCATTGCACCTTTGTTTTTTCTCCATGTATGCGAGCGTGCGTGTCTGTTACTCTGTGCTAACTTGGCTAGTCCCTCTTCCGCTCTGCCTGTTTATATAAGGAGCCTGTACGTGTACGTTTAAGAGTGAAGCAGGAAGAAAATGAGGAGCCATTCCACCCTCTGAAGGCGGATGACCAGCAAAGGTGTAGCAAATCACACGGTATTAAGCGTCTTCACTAGAGGAAGTGATGGCAAATTTGCCGGTCATGATTTGGATATGTCTGCCATCAGCGCTCCAGCCCATACATATTCCCTGATGTATTAAAGAAAATGTCACAGTTTCGCCCGACAGGTGAAGCTTCGATTGCGATAGCAAATTAGTAGACAGCTATACGAAGCAAGGATAGTAGTTTAATGGGCCGTATAAACTTGTAAACATTCACCTACTAACTAAATAGACAAGCACAGTGTCAAGCGCGCACAGGTAAACATGGACGCATCTCGCTAGATGACCGCGGAAACTCGCTGTCAGAATGCTGGAGTAAGGAAGCGCAGCTATAGCCACGAGCGAATTGACCTTCGTGCCGCCTCTCGCTTCAAAGCGAACTAAACGCCGAAAACACAGCGCTTACAAAGTTACCAGCTCTAGTTGAACATAGTTCACGTCGCAAATCGCTTTGAAGAGGAGGTCCGCGCAGGCGTGCACTTCTTCCACGTCGCAGATCGCTTTCGAGATACGACATCCACGCGGCCGCCGCCGGAGTAAGACGACCGCCCCCCCCCCCCCCCCTCCCCCTCCCTGCCTGACACGCGACAGAAGCAGCGCGCTTCCACCCCGCATTTTCCCTCACGCGCGCGAGATTGAGCAGCAAGTGCCGGCTGACCCTCGCAAGCTTGCACTCGCATACGCAGTGTACCGCCGGCACATGGCGACGATTTTACCGTGTTTGGACTTTATACGGAACCTCACGACATCCACGACCATGGCAGAAGTTCGCTTGGAGTGTCCATATAATTGCTATCGCAATATAATATATCCGCTCATTTCATTATACACTGTCTCACTCATGCCTGAACCTTGGATTATTACAACCTTAGTGAGTGGTTTCTATATTGGCGTGCACAATCTGCTAGCACAATAAGTCATCACCGCGAGTGAGCTTGTACACACAACGCGCCTCCATTTTTCCGCAAGCAAGGTGAACCGATATCACCTCTGCTTATCGTTCAAGCGCTCACCACGTTCACACTCACTTCCACTCACAAGCACTCACTCATGTTCACACTCACCTGCACTCACACTCACCTCTATACACCCAGAAGCACTCACCATGTTCACACTCATCTCCACTCTCACTCACAGGCACTCACCACGTTCACACTCATTGGCTCTCACCTGCACTCAGACTCACCTCCACTCACTGGCACTCACTCTCATTCGCACTCACTTCCACTCACACTTACGCACACTCGCTTCCACTCACAGTCACTGGCACTCACTCGCACTCACTGCCACTGGCACTCACTCACACTCACCTCCACTCACACTCACCTGCACTCACTCTCACTGGCGCTCACTTGCACTCACACTTACGCACACTCGCTTCCACTCACAGTCACTGGCACTCACTCGCACTCACTGCCACTGGCACTCACTCACACTCACCTCCACTCACACTCACCTGCACTCACTCTCACTGGCGCTCACTTGCACTCACTTCCACTAACACTCACAGGCACTCACCTGCACTCACACTCACTGGCACTCACACTCACTGGTACTCACACTCACTGGTACTCACTCACACTCACTCGTACTCTCTTACACTCACTTGCACTCACCTGCACTCACACTGGCACTCACTCACACTCACGCCTTTGAAATGAGTGTGAGTGAGTGCACTCACGAGTGAGTGCGCCGACCTATGAATGATAGAGAAGAACGCCTTTATCCCGCCAGACGGGCTATTCGAGTTCAAAGTCATGCCTTCGGACTTTGCCAGGCACATGCAACGTTCCAGTGCGTGATGGACATTCTTGGCAGGCTTGAAGCGGCATACTTATCTCGTCTAGTTGGAGGACGTCGTCTTTGCCGCGAAGTTCAATGATAATGTTAGGCGGCTTCGGACTTTATTAGAGGCAATGAAGTCATCGAGACCCACAGAGACCCACCCTGAAACTGAAGTGCCGCTTTGCTTACGAGCAGCTCGGACGTGATCAGCAAGTCTGGAGCCCACCCCGATCCACAAAAGACAGCTGCCATCACAAAGTTCAGCAGCCCATCAACAAGAAAGCAGTGCACAGATTCCTTGGCCACCATGCTTTGTCAAGGACTTTCACGCACTGCCAAGCCCATTAACCCATCTTACAAAATCCAACGTTGAGTTCAAGTGGGAAACGCTACAAGTCGAAGCATTCCAAGAGCTGAAATGACGCTTGCTGTAACCACCAGTTCCCACCCACTTCAATGGTGATGCCAATACCGAAATCCACACCAAAGCATGTAGCATAGGACTCGGCACCATGCTTGTCCAGAGAGAACATGAACTTGGGTCATAGCTTAGGCTAGCTGGTCGCTGTTGGAATCAGAAGCCAATTATTCTACAACGGAAAAGGAGTGCCTTGCCATCATATGGACTAGAGCAAAATTCCGACCCTACCTGTGTGGCAGGCCATTTAAAGTCATAAGCAACCACTATGCCTTGTGTTGGCTGGCGAACTAAGGACCCTTCAGGCGGCCTCGCACGATGAAGCTTCAGACTGCAAGAGTTTGACATCACCATGACCTACAAGTCAGGAAGGAAGCACTCAGATGCCGATTGCCTGTCTCGTGCCCCAATTGATCTGCTACAGCTCAATGGCCAAGACTAGGACACCTTCATGGGAACAATAAGCGCAGGCAACCACACTGAACAGCAACAAACTCTTTATACAAGATTCTGGGCTTTTATGAGCCAAAACCACGATATCATTACGCAAACGAAGGATTATACACAGGAGACTATTTACAATGCATATTTAAAAAAGTTAACTGCATCGCTGGCCAGTTCAGCCGACATCCAGGAGGGAAAGGGTTTGATCGCGTGTTCGCTCGCCTCGCACCAGCTTGTGAGAGCAAAGAGCAGTTCGTCTTCTTTGTCGGGGCGCCTGCGCGCATCGTCCACAAGAAACACGCAATATACATGTAGCATTATCCCCGGCGGAAAAAGCACCGTCCCGGTGCGTCTAAGTATCGGTGGTAAAAGGAGGGTAGTATGGTTGTAGGCATGCGACATGCACAACGTCAGTGGAAATCAGGGCAGATGAGGCACTGGTACTGACCAGGGCGATTTCATACGTCACTGGAGTCACGGCATGCAGCACTCGGTATGGGCCTGTGTACCGAGACAGGAGTTTTTCGGACAGGCCAACGTGACGAGTCGGGGACCACATGAGTACCAGAGATCCAGGCAAAAAGTGGACGTCTCTGTGTTGCCGAATGTACAAATGCCATTGGTTCTCTTGGGAGGTCAGGAGGTGAGCATGGGCAATTTCGCGTGCTTGGGCTGCAATGGTGATTGCGTCAAGTGATATTCGGTGGTCTCTGCTGCGGCGGATGGACGGGATGTGCCCAGTGGCAATGTGGGTTCTTGGCCGAACAACAAAGAGAACGGGGAATGACTGGCAGTGCCGTGACGCAAAGAATTGTAAGCAAATGTGACATAGGGTAGGGCAAAGTCCCAATCAGTATGTTCGGTCAAGACATACTTTGCAAGCATGTCTGTCAGGGTTCGATTCAGACGCTCCGTGAGACCATTAGTCTGTGGATGGTAAGACACAGGACACAGGGTTAAGCAGGACTGCAGGATGTCTGCGATGACTTTAGAAAGGAATGTCCAACCACGGTCAGTGAGCAGTTGGTGTGGAGCTCCATGCTGCAGAATCACGTCGCGTAAAAGAAAATCGGCGACATCTGTGGCGCAGCTTGTTGGAAGCACTCTGGTGATTGCGTAGCATGTGGCGTAATCTGTCGCCACAGAGACCCACTTGTTGCCAGACATTGATAGAGGGAAAGGGCCAAGTAAGTCCAAGCCAACGCGAAAGAATGGCTCCGAAGGAATGTCGAGCAGTTGAAGGCATCCAGCAGGGAGCGTCGATGGTGTTTGGCGGCGCTGGCATTTCTCACACGCCGCAACGTATTTCCGTACAGGCAAGGCCTGGCCAAAAGAAGCGTCGACGAATCCGGTCGTAGCTGCGGGAGACGCCAAGGTGACCTGCCATTGGCAAGTCATGAAGTTCTTGGAGAACAGCTGAACGGAGGTGCTTAGGAATGACGAGTAGGACAGGACCATCGGGGCTTACGTTGTGGCGGTATAACACACCATCCCGGAGAACAAACAAGTGAAGGAACGAATCAGACAGCGACGAATCCAAGCGATTAATGATGGCGCACAATGTGGCATCTCGGCGTTGCTCGTCGGCGACGTGTAACAGCGGAGAAACGGAGAAAACGCAAGCGTAAGCATCGGTGTCAGGGTCGGCGGGTGGTTCGTCCACTGGATAGTGCGACAAACAGTCTGCATCCTGATGTAGGGGGCCCAACTATACTACTACATAGGAATATTCTTGTAGCCGCAGAGCCCAGTGACCAAGCCGGCCGGTAGGATCCTTGAGTGAGGAAAGCTAGCAGAGCGCGTGGTTGTCTGTGATTACAGAGAAGTGCGTGCCATACAAGTACGGGAGGAATTTGGAAACCGCCCAGACGAGAGCCAGGCATTCACGATCTGTAATCGAATAGTTGCGCTCCGCTGCTGTGAGGAGGCAGCTCGCGTAGGCGATAACACGATCACGTCCCTGTTGGTGCTGGGCTAAGACGGCTCCGATACCGTGACCACTGGCATTGGTAGGGACCTCTGTAGCAGAGGACGGGTCAAAGTTGCCAAGTATAGGTGGCGTGGTGAAAATGTTTGTCAGGTGGGCAACGTGGCAGTTTGAGCGGGATCCCACATAAATGGCACGTCCTTCTTCAGAAGATCAGTAAGTGGTCGGGCAATCGCTACGAAGTCTTTAAAGTCTTTAATGAACCATCGGAAGTAGGAGCAGAGTCCTACAAAACTTCGGACGTCTTTGACAGACTGAGGTACCAGGAAAAGACATGACAGCATGAATTTTCTTCGGGTCTGGTTGAATACCGGAAGCGTCTATGAGGTGGCCCAGCACTGTAATCTGTCGACGACCGAAGTGACACTTCGAGGAATTTAGTTGGAGCCCAGCCTCGCGGAAGACTTGAAGAACAGCTGATAAGTGCTCAAGGTGTGTCTGAAATGTAGGCAAAAATACAAGAACATCGTCTAAGTAGCAGAGGCATGCTGACCATTTGAACCCTTGTAGGAAAGAGTCCATCATACGCTCGAATGTGGCTAGGGCGTTGCATAGACCGAATGGCATAACTTTGAATTGAAATAGACCATCAGGGGTCACGAACACGGTCTTCTCTTGGTCCTTTTCACCCGCAGAAATTTTCCAATAACCAGACCGAAGGTCTACTCATGAAAAGTAGTAGTAGTCCACAAGAAACACGCAATATGCATGTAGCAATATGATTATGAGGCATGCCGTAGTGGGGGGCTCGGGATTAATTTCGACTACCTGGAGTGCTTTAACATACACCCAATGCATGGCACACGTCCGTTTTTGCATTTTGACCCCATCGACATGCAGCTGCCGCGGCCGGGATTCTATGCCACGCTCTCGGGCTTAGCAACGCAACGCCAATCTTTGTTGCTACGACCGCGGCGGGTAGCAACAAAGAGCTTCGGAACTGAAAAGCCTCGACGGGTACTTAGAAGGAAAGACCGATGTTGACCCCAGTGGGCAAAGGTAGAAAAGTTTCATATTGTCACTAGGTGCCAAAGACGATGGAAGGCGTGGAGTACAGAAATGAAGCGAATGCCACCAATCTTGCTGATGTGACAATACGAGGGGGGGGGGGGGAGGTGTTGCAAGTGGTTGCCGCCTCCTGATAAAGTTAAAAGGTACTTGAAAACTGCCAACAAGTTGCTTGTTACTGCCCAAAGCAGCAGTGTTTATTGTTCCGGGGAGGGGGAGTCATGGCAGAGTGATGCAAGTCACCCTGGCAATAGAAATGAGAACGGCAATAGAGATCTGCCGGCTCTGTGGCTACCTGCGTGCCGGGGCCACCTGGCCAGCTCTGCCAGAATCCTTGCAGCGGTTTGACTGTTTGCATCATCTGCTGCGGCATCAAAAGTGGTTTGCAACATTCGAAATTCAGCGTGTTGTGAGTAGGGTGTCGAACCAGAATTTTTTCGGGTTCAATTTCCGAGCACCATTCCGTTCCTGTTCGAGCCGGTTCAAACGTGTTCGGCGAAAAAAAAAAAAGATTTTTTTTTTACTCTTGTGGTGCTGCGTTTTCGTTTCTCTGTCACGTCGGTATAAAAACAGACGCATGACGTAGCTTTCTTTTTGTAAATGTTTTGACTTGGCCAACATAACTACAATCCACTGCAAAATGTTTTCCATGGGAGGCCAATGATTACAACACTAGCTGAAGCGAAATAAAAGGTTCGCAGAGACACTTAAGGCTGCTTACGTGTGTGAATGTGAAAGCATTATTCTTTATGGCCGCAAGTTTATTTTTATTCGTTTATTTTAGTTCATTAATATAATTCAATCTTATTTTACTCTTCGCTCATAAACCTGCAGTTTCATACTCCGCAGTTGTTTTCTTGAGGAAAAGAACAACAATGGCTCTACGTAGCCGCTGCGGTGCCGCCTTGCGCTCCACTTCCCTCGCCGACCAGTGATGGGCCGCACCTAGTCTCCAAATGGAGGCATGTAGCCTCCTGGTCAATGGGAAGTGCCTCGATGCCGCCGACGCTCCCCCACCTTCTGGCCAGCAATGACGGGTCATTCTCCAAATCGTGCATTCTCGCCTGATTCTCTGGCTGGCAGGCAGGCAGCCTACTAGCAAGTGGGCAGCCTCTTTGGCGGGCAGGCAACTTCGCTGGGTAGCAGAGAGCCTGCCCATCCACCATCTTTTTGGTATCATCAAATTTCGCCACACACACACACATATTTTACGCTTTTCATGTACCTATAGTTTCAACAGCGTTTTAGCTTTAACGTGAGAGCATTACCACTGTTAGCAGTCAAAAACTCTCCGGCATCAGCGTCAGCATCCACCTGTGAAGCGTGGCAGGTGGCATTTAGAGGGATTTCACTCTCCCCACCTTCCACCTGCTAACAGACCGGCTAGTGGGAAGGAACGGCTATAATTACTCACTGATTATAGGGAAACAACGGCGACAGCGCTAATCTTCCTTTTATACGACGTGCCACGTCGTAGCATCCACTGTACAACAGTGTTCTCACTTTCCCGCCGGGGCACACGTCAATACTGGTCAGGCGCATAAACAAGTTCCAGAATGTTCAAGTCGCCTCTCTTCGACGCGGCGCTGCCGCCCATGAGGAAAAGTGGAGATGGATTTACTTAACACTGTAAAGGCTACACGCATTCTGCAAGTCGATTTCTCTCCATCGTTCTGGAGGCTTCTACGGCGCACGCCGGCGTGCTTATTCAAGCCGCATAGGCTTTTTCATACGTGCGCCGATTTCTTGCGACAAATGGTGACTATAAGAGGCTGATAATTTGATAAAAATCTACTTATGATGGTTCTATCAGGATGTGCAGAGCGTGGACGGACGATGCTGCCACATTATCTCTCGTCAGTGTCTCCCGTTTTTCTCAACAATGCTTCGAGCAAATAAAGTTCTCTGTTCTCTCTTTACCAGACGGCTCTACTCGAAATCTCCGTTCCCGGAAGTGGTGCGGAACAGTTCCTTCGATTCGTTCCGGTTCGGGTTCAGTTCCAAAATGGCGGAAAAAGTACGGGTTCGGTTCAGTTCCAGTTCCGGCAAAAATTCAGGTTCAGTTCTCGTTTTCATTTAGCTTCTGGTTTGAAACTCTAGTTGTAATTTATTTAATGGACTTGGGCTGGGACTTTTAAAAAATTCGCGTCATCCCTAAATTGGTATTGGTCATGATCGTATCACCGCGATCCTACAGTAATCGGGTTGCATAAAAAAAGAAGGCAAAGGGGACAAACATTCAAACATTTTAATTCGATAGAAAGAAGTACAGTCAAACTCACTTATAGCATTACTGCTTTTAACAATGCTCGGATGTAACAATGAGCAGCTGGCGCACGATCAACTTTTGTGTGTCTTCTGAGGTAAAATAAACCACTTACTACAATGTCCCAATGGTGCATTATTGGCTATAAAATCCGGTTACTGGGTGTCTGCCCTGAAACTAAAAGGAACACAAAATCCAGGAAAAGAAAAAAATGCGAGCCGCTTCGTCGCCACACCGCCTTTGTGCCGCGCACCCCTCATGGTACGCCTTCATCACATAGCCTGGAAACAAAGATAAAGCAAGAGCCAATTTGCCACACCTGTCTTTCTGCCATGCACCTTGCACAGTACGCCTTTGTGTCCCCCCTACCCCGCCCAGCTCTGAATGGCAAGCGGGTGGAAGGGAGGTGCGCACAATGCAAGCGATGTGTTGCAACGAAAGGATGCGATGAAGGCGTGATGAAGCAACTCATTTATTTTTCTTAAAGGGCCCCTCACCAGGCCACATAGCAAATTTTGGTTATACACTGGAAGTTGTTACATGCCCTCTAAGGAGTGTTCTACAGCAACAACTTTTCAAATTAGTTCATTAATAGCAGAGATATAAATATTTGAAGTGGCGCGAACCTACAATTTAAGAAGGTGAGCGTCACTGTCAACATTCACACCGACTCTCTCTCCACTTGCCCCATCAAGCCTCCGCTGGCGAAATTCTCTCCCTCCATTCTCCCAAACCAGAGCCAGAGGATCACATGACACTTACATCACAGGCCCTGCCTTCTACTTTTTTTTCTTTCTCTCTTGCGCGCATTTTTGCTGAGTGGCACACTTCCGGTGACGGTCTGGCGCACAAACTGTTGCATTTGTCTCGTTTGATGCTCTTCACAAGAACACTTGATCAGTGCCACAATCACGAGCAATGGGGCAGGCGGCGTGAGAGGATGAAAGAGTATGGTCGCGGCACTGGAACACGATAAAAAATGAAGTAGTTTCTTTCTCTGCAGGCGAGACTGCATGACGTGGGAACAAGCAGATGAAACTTAAGTATATCTCTCTTGCTATGGTACAAAGTGAAGGAAAAACACGTGGACATCCAGTTTGTATGTTTTATTATTTTTATAAACAATTTGTCTATTGAAGCAACATATTAAACAAATAACTGATGCATCCTTCAATAATTCTCGAAGTCATGTGTCACTATGAGTGACGTCACAGCACTGCCATGCACGTAGGCACACTAGCGCGATATATCTAGACTTTCTAGCTGGAAGCGTGGCGCCCACAAAGAGAAGGGCAAACGGCATTTGGTTTCAAATTTGGGCTCTTTCCGCGGCGTGTAGGGATGTAATACTTAGCAGAGCGATCATTAGCATGCATTGCATGCCCTGCGCTTGTCAGCTCAAAATGGCCAGACCTGTCAATGCGATGAAGGCGTGCCATGTGGGGTGCACAGCACAAAGGCGAGTGTAACGAAGCAGCTCGCATTCTTTTTCTCAAGGATTTTGCATTTTTGTTTTCAGCAGACACACCCAGTAGCCAGATTTAATTGTTATAACTGATAATGTGGCGTGGGAGCATTGTCGTAAACGGTTTATTTTACCATAGAACACAAACAAAAAATCACAGTGCATTGGCTGCTCACTGTTATATCCAATATATTGTTAAAACAGGTATTGTAAGTGGGCTAGGCTGTACATACCAAGCTATGCCATGCATACATATAATGTCATACATACCAAGCTAGGCAGACCCCCCCCCCCCCCTTGGCCATTTACCACAAACTCAGACAAGCAATCAAAAGTAAGAGAAGTGCCGGTTACTGCCAACCTGAGCTGCAGCTTGATTGATCCACAACCTCCATAGTCTGCGTGCTCCTTGACACGCTCCATGCTTTCAAGGAGCACCCGTTAGACTTGTCAGCCAGAGGCAAGCTGCACTGCGTGCCAACTTCGACTTGAGTGATGACTTTGGAAGGAGTGTGGCATGCCGCTTTGGTAACAGTGATGCCCAGGCTCATAGCTTTTGTGACATCATGCCTGCAGAAAATTATTGGAGGAAATGAAGTCCTGCTACATCATCGAGTGACAAATACATCAATAAAAAAGATGCAGATTACATTGCATAACCATGGAACACAAAACAAACATTTCGGTTCAGTAAAGGCCTACAGAGGACAATGCACATTGAATACTGGAAAGCAGGGCACCCTTTCTCTGTGTAAGGTTGGTGCATGGCAGGCTTGAATGTATCTCAAACTTAAGCAGTACATATCTCAGGCTTAAGTTTTTCATTTCACATAGTGACACTTTTTGAAGCTATTGGTGTACACTAATACAAGCCAATTGTAAGATCGCAAGGTCTTCACTATCAGCCCATTAACCCATTAAGGACCGGTTTCTTTTTCTTCGTGTTTTATCGCAACAAATGTAATTTTGTACCGTATCTGCGTCTAAGTCACATAAAAGCTTTGATTGTGAACGTGCTCTTAGTTTACAAAATATGGCCCGTGACTATATGGTCACGCTGGGCCCCTATGCTGCAGCAAAAAGCACATGACAAATTCTGTTTCTGGCCTTGACACATCGAAACAAAAATAATTAGGGACTTGTGGGACACTTAATTAGTATGGTATGGTTCGAAGCATAGGATTCAAATGCCAATGTCACATTTAGTGCACTGTGCTGTTGCAATTGCCTCCAGCACACCAGCGCCTTTTGCCGTTGGGTACAGCTCCAACAAAGTGAGCCACTTTGTCATATCGTGCACTACAAAAAGCAACGCGGCTTGTTGTCCCATCTTCTGAGGTATCTGGCCTTTTTTCCTCCAGAATTCAAGCAGAGTGATGTTGGACCCTGTGCTGCGAATAAGTGCCCAACCGTTGCTTATGGCCACATCCCAAAGGCAAGTGAATATTAGCCACCACCATTTCTCGCCGCGAAGTGCAATCTGGTAGGCCCCTATGTTTGCATCCATCTGGTCTGTGCCTCCCATAAAGCAGTTATATAGGGCAACAGCATCTGGACAAGGCACTTTGGTCCTCTTCTACTGAGCACGGGAATATCTGTCTGCAGATGACATGGGCTCTACACTGTGTACGGCGCTTACAATTGTTGTAACAGTGTTGTTCATCCAGCGCACGATTATCCCGTCGTCTGAAAGCACGTGCACTTCATACCCACGGGGCTGGCGTTGGACAATGGGCTTCTTCGATTTTCCACTTCTGGCTACCCGCGGGCTGCCAGAGCCAGCCAGAGCGCCTTCGCTTTTCTCAGGTTGCCCCGTCCACCGCGCGATCGTTTTACTCGTGCTGGAAGCTTCCGGCTAACCGCAGGCTGCCAGAACCAGCCAGGACAATTTTGATCTGGCAGCTCTCTGGATGTTCTCTGGCCAGCAGACGACAAAAAGAGGCGATGAGCACTCGCCGCCATCTTTGTGGGGACTTGACAGATTGCAACACGGGCGCTAGCCCGCGCCGCCCCCGGCTGGCGTGCTTTTGGACTCGCATACTTCTCAAAGAAATTCCCGATGTCGGCATGGTGTATGGATCGCTGACTGCATTACTTCTAGCGTTCCACGTTCCGCCTTGCGAGGCGGAGCCATACGAGCGGCGGAGAACCACTTAAAGGAAGTTTTCTTTTGTTTGTGTCCCGTGAATGCTTCTTCTCGGACGTGAACAGCACGCTGTGCTCTCGATCATGCTTGCATGGTATTGTTGCATGGTATAGTTGCATGGTATTGTTGCATGGTATAGGCGATGACGCGATCGCGTCATCGCCTATGCCAGTCGCCTTCTTTCCTCTTCGGAGTGCAAATTTTCGATCACTGAGCGCGAGTGCCTCGCACTGGTTTGGGCTGTCGGAAAGTTTCGACCATACTTGTTTGGCCGCACCTTTTCGGTCATCACAGACCACCATGCGCTTTGCTGGTTGTCTTCCCTCAAAGATCCGACTGGACGACTTGGTCGCTGGGCACTGAAACTGCAAGAATACAGCTTTGACGTCACTTACAAGTCTGGCAGACTGCACCAGGATGCGGACTGCCTATCCCGTCATCCAGTGGACCCTCCCGACTTGTCAGCTCACGATTCGGACGCCTGTGTCTTCGCGATATCCGATTTATCCGACATACGCAGCGAACAGCTCAGCGATGCCAATTTGCGGTCAATTATCCGCCGTCTACGCTCTCATGACCGTGCCCCGTCACTACAATTATTCGTGCTTCGTGACGGCATCTTATACAGACACAACACCAGCTCCGATGGCCCAGAGCTTCTACTAGTTGTAATCGCAACACTCCGTTCCACTGTCCTCGAACAGCTTCATGATGCCCCCACAGCTGGACATCTCGGAGCAACTCGCACGTACGATCGCGTTCGGCGTCGGTTCTTCTGGCCAGGCCTCCACCGCTCTGTGCGCCGATACGTTGCTTCTTGCGAGTCTTGCCAGCGCCACAAGCATCCATCCTTGTCGCCAGCCGGTCCTCTTCAGCCCATCGACATTCCCGGTGTCCCGTTCTACCGCGTCGGCCTTGATCTCATCGGGCCATTCCCAACATCTCTGACTGGGAACAAGTGGATTGCCGTCGCTACGGACTACGCGACACGATACGCTATCACGCGGGCACTACCGACAAGCTGTGCCACTGACGTTGCGGAATTCCTACTTTACGACGTTATTCTTCACCACGGCGCTCCCCGACAGCTGCTGACCGACCGTGGTCGCTCCTTTCTGTCCAAAGTCGTCGACGACATTCTTCGTTCGTGTTCCATCCGTCACAAGCTAACCACTGCCTACCATCCGCAAACCAATGGGCTTACCGAGCGCCTCAACCGCACGCTGACCACAATGCTCTCCATGTACGTTTCCTCAGACCACCGTGATTGGGACAGCACCTTGCCTTATGTGACATTCGCCTACAACTCGTCACGCCATGACACCGCTGGCTTTTCCCCCTTTTATCTCTTGTTTGGCCGCCATCCCACATTGCCCTTCGAGACTCTTTTACCACCACCTGTGCACCCTGTTACCGACTACGCTCGCGATGCAGCTTCTCGGGCTGCAACGGCTCGCCAGATTGCCAGGGATCGTCTTCATGCCTCCCAGCTGTCCCAGAAGGCCCGCTACGATAGCCATCACAGAGTCGTTATTTACTCTCCGGGCTCTTTGGTCCTCCTCTGGACGCCTTGCCGCCACGTTGGCTTGTCGTCAAAGCTTCTTTCCCGATACTCCGGGCCTTACAAGGTCCTACGCCAAGTCACAGACGTCACGTACGAGATCACTCCATTGGACAGTCGCTCATCTGCCGCCTCCGCCACTGATATCGTGCACGTCTCCCGCCTTAAGCCTTATGTTGCCGGACAAGATCCTACTGCTCCTTAAGCGCCGAGACGGCGCTCTCGACGGCGGGGGTTCTATGTTACGCGCTATGCCGAGCATGGAAGAATGCGCCAAAAAGACGGTGAAGACGACGATCTGGGCAGCGCTCGTGTTGTTGTTCTGCCATCTTTCCTGCAGCCGTCTCTCTTTGTATATATCGTGTAAATATAATTTTCCTATCCCTTTTGCTACTCATATCCCCGTGGCAGTATCTTCATCGTGTTCCGTGCAAGTTGTCGAAGTTGTAGACGCTCATTCCCACACATTGCAGTGCCTTTTCAGTTCATGTAATTTTCTGGTGGTATCCCTTTTCACATTGTTCGCGTATATGTGGCAATATGTCTTTTTTCTGCAGTTAGTGTAGGCATCGCAGCTAACCCGTGTTCGCTCCGTCTCTCCGTCGTATCTTGGATGGCAGCTCAAAACCGATGCGTTCTAACTATATATATAGGCCGTTGATGTTAAAGGATTGCACTGGTTGAGATGAGCAATGACCACACATACATTAGCTTTATTATTGCTCTCATGATCGATCAATACTATTTTTCGTGTGAAGCTTTTCTTTGGTTACAGGCGGCGTGCATTTTCACGCGCCAGCCGCAGTCCCAGCTCCTTCAGCACAGGAGCAGAATTAAGAGAAGCACCATCAGGCGAACCAAACTTTTTGAAATCGAATTTAAGCATGTCATAATTTTATGCATATAAGACGCACCCGATATCCTGCTTTTTCGTGTCTTGTCAAATGATGTCAAATGTCGCCGGTGGCCGACGTGATCGCATTATGAGCAGGCATCCTCAAGCGATGGATCACATAGGTGCGATTTTATGTCTTGGAATCAGACACATCGCATGCCGTTAATTGCGCTGTGCTAAGTGAGCTGCACAGTGAGCGTCCTGTGCCAAGTCGTGCGAAATCTCGCAAAAGTGATCGTATTCCTAAATGCAACTTTACATTTCCAAGTTGGCAACGCAGAAATGGGCCGACTACGCCACGTGCGCGCCGGTCGCTGCCATGCTGGTAGCATGTAGCATGTTTACATTTCTCCCTCGGCCAGTGCTGTCCCGGCGTTCGATTTTCCAAACTTCGGGCAGCTCCGGGTCGTCTTGGGATCCCAGCCCACGTGACTTCCTATCAGAACCGGAACTAGCTCGCTGCCGTCTGGCTGCCAGCAGGCTACCAGAACTCCGAAAATTGAAGAAGCCCAATAAAGGGAGCCCAAAGGCCCAGAATGACCATACGGCAACACACACAATAACATGCTCGTACACAAAATAAACTAACATCAATCTCTCACAAATTATTACTGGAAGTCATGTATAGCATGAGGTATAGAGAGACATGTGGATCATGCTATAACTGAAATAAATACTGAAAGAAAAATACATGTACCCACGCAAACGTTGCATCTTGACGTGCCGAATTGCAAGCCAGTATTTCCCACCTTCTTGAGCAGCTCCCAAATAAACAGACAATTTGTGCCACTTGGTGTCTGTAAGCTGTGTCCTAAGCTCTCAAAAGGCCCTTTAGGGCAAGTTGGGCACGGTTTTTTTTAACCTGTACAAATTGAAATGCTTCGTGCACATCTGCGTGACCTGCATGACACGCTGGTAGCTAATGGGTTAAATGTCCACTGCAGGATGAAGATCTCTCTCGGCGATCTCCAATCGCCCCAGTCTTGCGCCGGTTGATGCCATCGTATGCTTGTAGATTTCCTCATTCCATCACACCATCTAAATGTCTGCTGGCCATGACTGCACATCCCTTCCCTTCGTACCCATTCGGTAACTCTAACAGATCACCTGGCCTACGCATTCATAGCCTGCCCAAGTTAATTTTAATGCGGCTAGCCATCTTGAGATACTTCACACATTTTTCGGTGTCATTCTGATTGCCTGTGAGTGTATGTAAATGTTTTCCTGCAAACTTGGGTCACTGGATAGTCATTGGTCGAATGGGTAGTGTGCTGTGTTCGAAACCAACCATTGGACCAACTTGGGTTACTAAATATGTGACAGTGTGTGTCACTCTT
This sequence comes from Dermacentor silvarum, assembly GCF_013339745.2. Taxonomy (NCBI): domain Eukaryota; kingdom Metazoa; phylum Arthropoda; class Arachnida; order Ixodida; family Ixodidae; genus Dermacentor; species Dermacentor silvarum. The sequence goes on from NC_051158.1 coordinate 173,319,227, forward strand.
CAATAGACGTCTTTCACATCAACTTGGGCAGGTGAGTATGTGCCGCTGGGTACGTGCCACTCTCGAATTAATCTGTTGCATTCCAACTTGGGTAGCTGGGTATATGCGACTGGGAATGTGACGTTCTTCAATGAACCTCTTTGAAGCCAAATTGTTCCACTGCTCATCCGCCACTGCATATGTGCCGCTGTTCAATGAACCTCTTTGAGAGCAACTTAGGTCACTACTGGATATGTGCCACTGTGCTTCTCTTCAATGAACCTCATTCACGCAAACTTGGGTCACTGGGTATGTGCTGTTCATTAAAACATATCACCAATTATACACCCATCATAAAATGGATTGCTAATAGCATTAACATCACCAATCATCTCCAAAGGAAGGATTTGTTGCTAACGCATTAATGCGTTAGCAGTCTTAGAGTACTTCATACACTTTCTGGGGGCCAAGAATCCATGTATGTTTCTAGTTTCTATCTATGCAAAATTTGTATCTGACGCTTTCCCGCCTACCTGGCTCACTGGTTAATGGTCGAATGGGCAGCGCATCAGGCTACTGTGCTGAGGATTATGTGGATATGCTCGAGAGATTAAGAAAAATCACCAGCCCTTCCCCTGTCGTGAAAATGGGGGTAGGCGAAGCTTGTGGCAAGATGACGCTGTGGCAAGCGTTCTGCTTCGTTTGCCCTAAACTCGGGGTCAGCGGCTCTTCACTGACATTTGGCCTCAAGGTCTCGCTCCCACAACTTGGGTCCGCGGCTCTTCGGTAACGTTTCGGCTGCGCTTCGGAAGCCCTCGCGCTAGAATTGGCAAGTCGGCGACGAGCCCTTTCCCGAACGAGTTCACGGTGCCGTTGCTCAAACGCAGCCTGCTCCTCGGTGGAACACACCATGCGCAGCCTTCCCATATGGTCGCTTTTTTTCCTTCTTTCTCTCAATACCTGGTAGTTCCAGTACGCCAATGCTCAACGGCCACACATCTCTGCGCGCTTGAGTTTTGGGCCAAGCACAACTTCGAAAAGCTGCCCCAGCCCCCCTGCAGTCCTGACCTGTCTCTGGCAGGCTTTTTCCTGTTCCCGAAAATCAAGATCGGCGTGAAAGCAGTCCGTTTTGGGGCCATCGAAGCGATTCAAGCTGCCGTGACAAGGGCTCTGAAAATAATTATTTCTTAAATGTGTTGCAAGCATCTTAACCACTTCTCTGGACCTGTACTGAAAAATTCAATAATATGTGGGCAGTGTTTTAGTAAAGCGGTTTCAAAGGTAGACGGCTGGGTGTCTGCGTCATATGCAGCGGGTCCTCTTCTTTCATTGTTTTTCACAATATTTTAACTCCATCATCCATTTCAAGTGGTTGGACGGGTGCTTTCTAAGTATGCTAGACATGAGACAGTTGATGTTCTCATATCTAATGACTCTATTGAGAATTCTTGCATGGAGCCCACATTACGCACACTTCATTAAGTTGAAAATTTTTATCTTTTCTGCAGCAATACACTCTTCATGATTCTGAAGGTTTAAAAAAGCCCTGAAAGGGTTAAAGAAGATAGAGTCAATAAAGGTGCAATCAGTTACCATCCGACATGACTCGTGCTTGCATCTCTGTCGAGATAATTGACCATGCAGCAATCGCTGCCCTCCTCTCCACAGTGCTAATGTCAGCTTTCTTCTGTAATTGCGCAAGTGTACTAAATCTAGCCGTGGCAGTGCTAGCCAGCACCACTCACAGCTGTGATGGCACACTAGAGCCATCCTTTCAACCACAGGCATCACGCAGCACGTGATCTTGGAAGCAGGCAACTGGCCAATAGACCTTCGTGTGCTACCTTGAGGCATCAAGGCTAAACGTTACTAGACTACGTTCAGTTGTTGAACTCTCCATAGGCGCTGTATATCGCGGATGCCCCCCAGCCTCGGTTTGCCGCCAAAGGGCGGGAGCCCAGCAGGTAGCTCTACATGAGTGCAGCTCTGCGTTGGCGAAGGCACTCGGGTCCGCCAACTTCACAACTTACAAACGCAACAAAAGTTTTCTCCAATGCCTTTTTAATGTTTGTATAGCCTCGCATTTAGCAGATTGATTAAAACTTTACTGAGATATGAAAATTCTGCTGTACTCCCCCAGAGTGCGCTGTTAAGGCTGATTCACACTACGCCGACAGGGCACCGATTTTGGCCTTCCAATTGTCGGAGACAGCGTTTTCCTTCCTTTAACCATTGGCCACAGCGTTTCCCGTCCTGTAAACTGCTCGCGTCATCAGTCGGCAGACCAAAATCGTTCTTGTGTCATCGTAGTGTAAATCAGCCTTTAGAGTCCTTAGTCCAAGTCCACAGCAGCTCTGGCCATCAGCTGCGTTCCACTATTCAGCCATTGCTGATTAGTATTGATTAATTATTAATGTGAATGCATTGATGGCTCATGAGGCGGAAAATCCGGCGTAGGCGGCTTTGGCCTGACCACACGATGGTCCGAAAATTCAAGGGAGCCAATCGAGGCAGTTGATGACGTCATTAAGGCAAACTTAATTAAGGCAGAGTGAATTAAGGCGAAATTAATTAAGGCACACTTAATTAAGAGAGCCATTGTTCCCACGACCATTGGTTTGAATTATGGTGGAATTAAGGCCCAGTTAATTACGATATACTTAATTAAGGCAATCATACCCACGACCTGTGGTGTTAAGACAAAGTTAATTAAGGCACAGTTAAGGTAGAATGAATTGTCACGTTTAATTATGATGAAGTTCATTACGGCACGGGAACCCACGACCATTAGGGCAGTCGAACTCACTACCCTTGGTGTTAATTAAAGTGAATTAAAGCCTAGTAAATTATAATACAGTTAAGGTACTCGAACCCAGGACTTTTGGTGGTAGTCGAACGCACTACCCTTGGTGTTAATTAAGATAGTTAATTAACGCACTCGAACCCTCGACCTTTGGTGGTTTGCAATGCTTCCATATTCACCCATGTAGGGAAAAGTGCCCCTGGACTTTTTAATTAATTATACAATTAGTTCATTACCACTAATTGTTGCTGCTAATGAGCAGTTGTACCTGCCAGCAGACCAATAGGTTAATTCAGTAATTAGTACTAGTAATAGGTGCTACTAATCAGCAGTTGTAGCGGTCAGCAGGCCGATCGGTGCACTTCCTTTAAAATAGGAATAAATCCCCCCCCCCTAAGGCACCTACTCTCAATATATACACACCCTCAGCACTTCATCTCGAGATGAAAACAAAATGAAGGTAGCGCTGTTTTCTTTCATCAAAGCACCATATTAACAAGTGCAATGTTGAAGCCTACATGAGTTTTGGAGCAGACTTTACTTGCACATTCATGGCACATTCTCGCTGCAGGAACCACGTATAATAATAAAATTTGTTGATACGGCCGTAAACTCCTCAAAATGCACACAGCATCCGACACACAAAAGAGAAAAAAGATTTCTAGATTCTTTTCCTCCTGTGTGCTTTGTGAGTGCACCAGGCATCAAGTGCAATAGATTACAAGTCTTCAAGCCAACACAATTTTAAATATAGGTTTAATTATTGTGGTAACTTACAACAGTTAACTGTAAGCATCAAAGGTTAGATCTGTGGACAAGCCTTGCTACCTGTCTAGCATGATAATGCTAGGGTGTCATACATGACTCGGGCCACTTTTAATTAAATCCACCTCTGCAGCAGCAGCACCAGCATTAGAACCAACAAGCATGCCCCTAGCAAATGGCCCATACCAGATTCTTGACTGAGCAAACCAGCAGCAATCGGTACTTTCGGCTATATTTGTTGTCAACAAGGAATTGTCAAGTTAGGTTTTTAAACGGCCCTTCACCAGGTTTTGGCCATATTTAACAAACAAGCATAACTTACGCATGACGTGCTGACGATTGTGTCTGCATAGTATAAAATCCCAATCCGAACACCATGCCCCTTCCCTCCCAGCCAGAGTCACTGTCACATGCCCAGAAGCCTCTTTTCAGTGAGTGTTTCATCACTCACCATTACTAATCATCCAATGCAGAAGGTGCAGCATTGCAAGAAAAGAAGGAAGAAAAGGAGGTGGGGCTTGATGCCACAGTACATCTCTCGGCTCTGGTAGCCACCTTAGCTCCGGTATGTGAGAAGGCAAGAAAAGATTAGATTATGGGGTTTCACGTGCCAAAACAACATTCTGATTATGAGGCACGCAACAGTGGAGGACTACGGAATAATTTAGACCACTTCTATCGCCTTTAATAAAAAAACAATTTGAAAAATTGTTTTGGTAAAACGCTTCTTAGACATCGTTTTATTGCTTCCAATGCGTAACCAAAAGTTTGCAATGGTGCCTACAGTTGGCCCAACAAATATACGGTGCATGCAGAAGAAATCATCAGAAGCTGTAAAGACAGCTGCAGCACAGTGAAACAAATTAGACAAGTGTTGTACACACAGCCACTTCTATCTGCACCTAGGTCTGCACCTAGTGCACTTGCTGTCACAATGTTGCTGCCACAAATAGAAACATATGCGCCTCATGCGACAGTGCAAAAAAGAAAAAGTACTTTAGCTGTAAACAGCCCGAGTATATGGAGTAAATTGGTATAGTTAGTTATGTGGCTGATATTCTAAAACAGCGCAGACGAAAACAGCAACAAGGCCAATGACACGGTGCCTGTTTCATCTGCTTCTTGCTGCGCATAGTTACGAACGCGATGTAACAACGCAAGCAACGGACGTGTATACATAGAACGATGAGCTGATCATACACTCGTATATGTTTACTTTCGGAAGTGCCTGTAAGCAGCAGCAGCAGCAGCAGTCAAGTGGGTTGGTTTGCCTGCTCGATCAGCTCCACAGCTTACATATAAGAGCTCCGAGTGAAGGAAGTACGCCGTCGCTACCTTAGTGCCACAAACGAAAGGTGCTGGCGTCCCTAGAGCGGTCAGCGGTGAACCGGGGAATGAAATGCAGCCGTGTGGGCGACCACATTGCTTGAGTACAACAGCATAACCAACCCGTGACCTCCGCATAGGTAAATGGGAGATGCAAAGCTTATACAGTCATCTCATAGAGGCGGAGAAAAAAAAGACGCGACGAGACCGCATTTGCCGGCACTAATTCAACTGAGAGCATATGTATGCATGTGTTGCCGGCTAGGAGCTATACCGGCCGTTTTTTTACATCGCGACTAAAGAAAGAAGTGGCAACACACGCCTATTGCACATCTCTAACAGTGGCAATCTAGCTACTGTTCCAAGAAACTAAAGGAACTGCAGCATGCAGCGTCCATCGAAAGTACGAATGAATGATCATGCGGATCTGCAGAGACATGCGGCAACCGTCTCGCACTAGATGGCATTTCGAGATCACTTTATACCACCCCAATTAGCAACCGGTTGTTCCTACAAGCGTCAGCAAAAGAACGGGCAATCGCACAACACTAGTAGCAGCTACACTCACCTTCGCGTTGCGATCGAAAGCTCCCGGTAGCTCTAGGCACTGTAGCTACAGTGTACTAGAAGCTGTAGCCAATGCCGCCTTTACTAGTAAAGGAGGCATTGCTGTAGCCATGGCCCACTGCAATGTCCGCAACTCAAAGCACTGCTCAGAGCTTCTAAACAAGTACAAGATACGAGAGCCAAGCCAACAGCGCAGTACGCGAAATTCGACGAAAACTCGCGCTGCTTGCATGTGCGCGCACCAAGGTGGTGTCCATGCCCCAACGACCCCCTTCCACTCGGTAATGAATACGCATCTCAAAGGCCATGAATTTTCTTGCTGCATGCGGCGGAAGTAGGCGGAAGCAACTGCAAGAGCCGAATGTACGTCATAAAGTGCGTTCGATTTGCTTGTTCTTTGTGAACTAGTCCATGCATAGAGAAACTCTGCGAGTTCATGGATAGAGTTTCTCTATGAGTCCATGGAACTAACCACCGTAATGGAACGATGCAAGCGTAGCAGCCTCTGGACGGCGCTAATGGACCTTTGGATGGATGGGTGGATGGATGGATGGATGAGGCTGAACCCTTTAAACCGGGTGGTGGCATGCGCCACCTAGCCATGACTATTAACATATTTTGTACTTTGTGGTGGGTGAAATTTCACCCCTGCCTTGATTTTATCCACCAATCAAATAACCTCTGTTTGGTTATTTCTACCCGCTTAAAGTCTATTTTGCCTTCACTGTCCCTAAACCCCAATGCTTTGAAAAAATCAGCCCCGTTGCCTTGCACTGTAGGGTTAAGCCCTTTACAGAAAAGTATGAGGTGTTCAGCCGTTTCCTCTTCTTCTCCACCCGCACAGCACAACGTGTCTATACCTTGGTACTTGACTCGGTACATCGTAGTCCGCAATACTCCCGTCCTGGCTTCAAACAACAAAGAGCTTCCCCTAGAATTATCGTAGATATTTTCTTTGGCAATTTCTTGCTTGAAAGTTCGGTATGTTCCCAGTGCTGATTTCGTCTGCATCCCTGTTTTCCACAGACCCCTCTCTGTTTCCTTAACCTTTTTCTAGTATGTCCCACAAATCCTTTTAGATTACACTGTCATAGGCTCCCTTGATATCCAGAAATGCAAGCCATAGGGGCCTGTGTTCCCCTCACCCTCTCACGTGGTGGCTCTTTCTCTCTGACCAACGCGACGGCTGTGGTTCGCGTACGCTTTGTGCAGAGTATCTCACGTTTCTGCCTCTTCGACCGTTTTTGCAGGAACGCGGTAGAGCTCCTCGACTTCTTGTAAAGCAGCTCGCCTGCTCTCGCGGAGCATTTGCAGCATGTTTTCGGCGGAAGGCATGAAGAAGTTTCGCGCTTCCAGCGGCCAGTGGAGCACCGATTTGTCGTCCGTGCCGCAGGTGACGAGCGACGTGATCGACAGCCATTTCGGCGAGTCACATCGCCAGCTACTAAAAGGCTGGATGTTTAAAGAAGAGCGGTACATTCGCCGCATCGAGTGTTTGCGTGCGCGAAGATCGACGGTACGTAGTCCGGGTGGGTGATGAATCGTGATAGCGCTCCTGCGAGAATAAAACCAACTATTCAAACCCGTGATGCATTGCTTAAAGGTTTCATTGCTACTGTTACGCTTGCGACACAAGCGACGTAGATATAACAGTGCGCGGTAAGCACTTCGATTGCCCCCTGCTGCGGTAGCGTTAGAAAACGCTCCAAATCCACTTTCTGTTTATTATAACCTGGCACACCGTAGTGGATTGCTCCTGATTAATATTGATCACATCAGGTTCTTTACCGCGCACTACAAGGCATGTAGATGTGTTTTTACGCTTCATTTCTATCGAAATGCGGTCGCCGCGGGCGGGATTCGATCCTGCGATCTCGCGCTCAGCAGCAAAACGCTTAGCCTACCGAGCCACCTCGGCGTCGCCGCAGCCGCATGGCAGACATGGTATTCAATAAAGAGCAGGTGAAAGCAAATCATATTGTCTATTGAGCGCCACACAAGCGGGAGTTTTTCACGGCGATCCATCAGGGTTCACGCGACGTATGGCGTGAATCCATTTTCTTCGTCTCCCTTCCTGAAGGGATGTGGCTGTAAATGTGAAAAATCTCATGTTCGGAGGCTAGCCGCTGGAATTTGTGCAGCCTACGGCCGCACATCCTTGAGGTGTCACAATAATGTGATTGCAATCCCGTCGTTAGCAGCGTAAAAACGCAGGTGAAGATTGCCAGGCACGCGACGTAAAAAGCCTCTCCGGACGCGCCACCACGGAAAGTCGCCTCGGCTGCGTCCATGGATGATGATGATAAGTGGTTCTTGAGGGAAAGGGAAAGGTTAGCGCTATCTTCTGCAGCCCTTCAGGGAGCACGGCTCAGCGCCAACGGGGAGGGGTAAGTGGGAGCGAAAGAAGGGATAGAGTGGAGTCGCCATGGCTGGGCGAAGCAAAACCGGCAGGCATAGGCGGCACGTATCAGGCCGAGATGGAAGGCCTTGGTGTGCCGCAGAGTCTGCAGGGGTGTTGTGCCAGGCCGGTCAGGCCCGGGGTGGGGTGGGAGGCCGTGAGGCCTTCCCGCTTGTAGAAATGTCCTTAGAGGCGTGCGGAGAGCCCTGACGAGTCAAGGAACTCCACGACGCCTCGAAGTGCAGAAAGGTGGTGTCGGCCGGGGAAGAGGAGATCTTCCTCCTTGCCAGAGGGGAGGCCCAGGCGGCGGAACTCCCGCAGGAGTGGGCCCCGCTGCTGGAGGTACGCCGGGCAGGCCAGCAGGAGATGTTCGATCGTCTCCGGCTCCCCGCGCAGGATGCGTCCATGGAGGAAGGAGGAAGGAAACAAAACATGCTGCGTCGAACGGAGGGAGAGAGAGAGACCGGAAGCCACCAAAAATGCTTTGGTCGCTTGCCCGCGAGAGGCGCCGTCAAATCATTTCCGGTGCGCATGCGCACAAGACTCCCGTGAAAAAGGCCCATTTCAAAAAAGTTCACCGAAAGTTCAGGCGAACTTTCTGCGCTGTGCTTTTTTTTTTTTTTTTTGTCACAGCGGAGCTGTTAGAACCTCACTGTAAATAGTAGAAAAATGACGCCTATTTCTGCTTCATTTTCCTTAATAAACCATTACTACTACTTATAGCGAGGTTTTAACAGCTCCGCTGTAACAACGTGCGCTATAATGATTATTCCGTCGTCCGTAGCTTCGCCGAGCTGGGGGAGAGAGAGTGAAAGCAGAGCATAAAAATAGCATCGCGCAGCATAGCGGATGCGAGGTGGAGGTACAGTGTAGTGGAGGGGAGGAGTGAGGCAGTTGGTAGTGGGATGTGTAGAGCAGCTGCCGACGCCGACCGCGTTTCCCTGCGTTCGCGCCGAACGCGCCCGGTGTCCGTGACTGCAGTCGATGCCTCTGGCGGCTGCTCGGCAGGTTTCGACCAGAAAACTGGACACTCGTCGCTTCCGAAAGCATGAAGCGAGAGCTAGGGAAGCTGTAGCCAAGCGTCGCAGAAGCGAAGATCCCGAGTTTAGATTGAGGGAAGCCGAGAGTTCACGTAGGTGAAAAAACCCAGCAAAAGTTAGACTATGCACTATGTGTGTGGTTTGCCACTACGTGCTTTACTAGGTTTTCCCCACCTCCGCTGGTCTCTGGTGTTTGCGATAGCAGAGCCACGCATAATTTTTTTTAGATAGTTTGCCTAACGGAATAAACTACTAATTATACAAATATAGTGCGGTACGTGATCTCATGGGATGAAGGCCCACTGTTTGCAGGTAGCGCTGCTGTGATCAGTGCAGTGTCCCTGCGGGAGCATATATACAGCAAAACTATGTCAGTGCATGTGCAGCGAAAGCAGCAGACGACACAGCGGCGGCAACCACGAGAGATCGAAGCCACTATACATATAATCGACTATATTCGTATACGCGGCCCGCGAGCGCGTCCCGAGACAAACGAAAAAGGCGCTTATGAAAAGATGGTAAAGGAGTTTGATACCACCGTGCAGACCACGATACGTGGCAGCATTGCAAGTGCAATCGACGGTGTCCAAATCCGGATGGATGAGGCTGAACAATTTAAATCGGGTGGCGGCATACGCCACGTACCAAGCCGTGACTATTAACATCTTTTGTACATTGTGGTGGGTGAAATTTCAACCCTGCCTTGATTTTAGCCACCAATCAGATAACCTCCGTTTGGTTATTTCTACCCGCTTAAAATCTATTTGCCTTCACTGACCAGTGTCACCCAATACTTGAAAAACCCCAATGTTTTGAAAAAAAAATCAGCCCCGTTACTTTGCACTGTAGGGCTAAGCCCTTTACAGAAAAGTATGAGGTGTTCCGCCGTTTCCTCTTCCTCTCCACACGCACCGCACAACGTGTCTATACCTTGATACTTGACTCGATCGGTACATCTTAGTCCGCAATACTTCAAACAACAGCAACTCGAGCTTTCCCCTAGAATTATCATAGATATTTTCTTTGGCAATTTCTTGCTTGAAAGTTCTGTATGTTCCCAGTGCTCATTTCGTCTGCATCCCTGTTTTCCATAGACCCCTCTCTGTTTCTTTAACCTTTTTCTTAACCGGTGCTTCTTGGTTTGCACCCCTCCTGCAGTCCAAATATTTGATTGACAATTTTCTAGCTGGTCAGCTTCCTCCATTTTGTGTCAACATTCCTCATGTACAAATAACTCAAAACTCTCCTTGCGCCCCGTAGGGTGGCGCCCTCTGGATTTAAATGTGGATCTTGCTCCCTTGCTGGTTAAATGCGGCGGAAGCGATTTCAAGAGCCGGAAATACGTCATAGAAGTAGGGACCGCAATATCATTCGGTCGCTATTAGCGCGGTTAGTGTGACTTTTTTCACGTTGTATTTGTCGCCGATTTGTTTCCTGCTGAGGACCATGCACTTTCTTAAGAAAAATCTGTCTATAGAAAACGCCATTGCCACGCGACGCTATGCTGAACGGACGAAGCAGAATGCTGAAACCAAATTCAGCAGCAGGAGACGTTATAAAACAATTGAGCTGCACGAATGGATGGCTTACCACGGGCTATTCGCGCTATTAGCGACAAAAAGATTGAACAAAGCTTCACGATTATAGGGAAGTGGTAGCACGTGCTACCACTTCCCCATAATCGTGAGCGTACCGTCTGCTGAATTTCTTCCTTTCAAGCTTGTAGTAATTAACTCACGATAACACGTACAGTGCACCACGACTGGACGAGGACAGAAGTATTTCACGTACACAGCGCTGTGTGTGGTGGTCAAATTCTTCTCTGTCCTCGTCCAGTCGTGCTGCAGTGTGTTACCATAAATTTCAACTAATTATCACAACTCAAATCAACTGCAGGGGGCGCTGCGAGAACTGGCCGCGTTGAACAAGGTATCTGGGCCTATAGAGATACAGCAGGGGCTTAGGCAGGGGTGCCCTCTCTCACCTCTGTTGTTCATGCTGTATTTACAAGGATTAGTGAAAAAATTAGAGAGGAGCGGACTTGGCTTCAACCTTTCCTATTTCAAGCAAGGAGAATGGATTAAACAGTCATTACCAGGACTGATGTATGCGGATGACATTGTACTTATGGCTGACAGCAAGAAAAACTTGCAGAGATTAATGGACATCTGTGGTAAAGAGGGAGATAGCTTAGGTTTGAAGTTTAGTAAAGAAAAATCGGCAGTCATGACTTTTAATGATAAGCAGGGCAGCGAGCATAGGATACAGGAGGTTACGCTGGAGGTGGTGGATAAGTACAAATATCTTGGAGTGTGGATAAACAATGGGGCTGAGTACCTAACGGAACATGAAAAATATGTGACGGCTAAAGGTAGCAGAAATGCAGCTGTGATGAAAAATAGGGCACTGTGGAATTACAATAGGTACGAAGTGGTGAGAGGGATTTGGAAAGGGGTGATGGTCCCTAGTTTGACTTTCGGCAATGCGGTCCTGTGCATGAGATCAGAGGTTCGAGCAAGGTTGGAAGCTAAGCAGCGAGGGGTAGGTATAGACTGGCTCTGGGAGCACACGGAAATACACCAAATCAGGGGGTACAGGGTGACATGGGATGGACGTCATTCGAGGGCAGGGAAGCCAGCAGCAAGATAGAATTTGAGGAGCGATTGAGAGAAATGGCAGAAAAGCGGTGGGCAAGGAGAGTTTTCAGTTATTTGTACATGAGGAATGTTGATACAAAATGCAGGAAGCTGACCAGAAAACTGTCAATCAAATATTTGGACTGCAGTAGGGGTGCAAACCAGGAAACAGCGGTTAAGGAAAAGGTTAAGGAAACAGAGAGGGGTCTGTGGAAAACAGGGATGCAGACGAAATCAGCACTGGGAACATACCGAACTTTCAAGCAAGAAATTGCCAAAGAAAATATCTACGATAATTCTAGGGGAAGCTATTTGTTGTTTGAAGCCAGGACGGGAGTATTGCGGACTAAGATGTACCGAGTCAAGTACCAAGGTATAGACACGTTGTGCTGTGCGTGTGGAGAAGAAGAGGAAACGGCTGAACACCTCATACTTTTCTGTAAAGGGCTTAACCCTACAGTGCAAGGCAACGGGGCTGATTTTTTCAAAGCATTGGGGTTTAGGGACAGTGAAGGCAAAATAGACTTTAAGCGGGTAGAAATAACCAAACAGAGGTTATCTGATTGGTGGATAAAATTAAGGCAGGGGTGAAATTTCACCCACCACAAAGTACAAATTATCTTAATAGTCATGGCTAGGTGGCGTATGTCACCGCCCGATTTAAAGGGTTCAGCCTCATCCATCCATCCATCCATCCATCCAGATGCCTCCGCTGTAGTTTGGCTGCTGCCGGAGCTAGCGAGTGCGCTCGGTTTGCATGGTTCTGTTCGGTTATTTTAGCTCCACGGCTCATTTCTGTTTGTATTCACGCTGTGCAGTTGTACCTCTTTGTGGTGACAATAGTTTTACACGTTGCCATGTCGTAAGAAGCCATGGCAAGTCGCATGAAACGACAGACGCACTCTTTTGCGCCGGGCTGCACAACAGGCTATATTTCTGCTAGAAAAGCAGAAAAAAAAACATCCCTTTTCTCGGTGCCTGATGACGATGAGGCACTTAAAGCGTGGCAGCGGCCCGGGCTCCGTGCATATAAGGCCTTAAACAGGACTTGGAAGATCTGCGAGCTGCACTTCGAACCCCAGTTGAATCATCTACAGGGTGTCCCAACTATCATGCAACAAGATTTAAAAATAACATAATGCCCCGTATCTGGACAGAACCAAGGCAATGTTGTTTGCCGTCGCTTGTAGATACTCCGATTATTTTTTTTTGCATTCCGCTTAATTACATAATTAGTCTTAATCAACTTCTCGAATATTACAATTAGACGAAAAGCGTCAATGTGAAAATTGTAGAACAACTTAATAAACTACCGATACAACTTTCTTTTGCTCAATACGTGCTACATAAGTGTTTTTCCGAGCGTGAAAGAAGCCAGCGAATACACGCAAAGTGCCTCGAGCGGCCAGTCGCGCGGCAATTTTGCGTGTATTCGCGGGCTTCTTTCACGCTTGGAAAAACACTTTTATGTAGCACGTATTGAGCTTCAGAAAGCTGTATCGGAAGTTTTTCAAGTTGCTCTACCATTTTCAAATTGATACATTTCATCTAATCATATTATTTCAGAAGTTGATTAATTAATGAAGACTAATTATGCAATTAGGCGGTATGCAAAGATAATCTGAGTATCTACAAGGGACGGCAAACAACATTGACTTGTTTCTGTACAGCTACGGGGCATTTGCATATATTTAAATCTTGTTGCATCATAGTTGGGACACCCTGTATAATGGATCATATAATCAAGTGCTGTATGTCGTCCTTTTGAGTATTCTTCATGTCCCCGCCGTTCTAGTTCATCAGCGACTAAAATAAGTTTGTTTACTTAACTCCTATGTGGAATGATTTCTAAAGCATCATATATTGGTATTAACCAATTTGACGAGCAGGATGCAGTGCGTCGCAGTAATATGACCTAAGCAGCTCTTCACTGCGAGCCTCGAAATCGGTGCAGCTTTTTTTACCCACACCACTAGCATAATCTTCTTCGCATTAGCTGAAATCATTCTTTTTTTCACTCCCGACGATTCGGGAAAGCACGAAGAACGCGTTCGACCGAGACGAGCGAAAAATATTTGTACCGGTAGTGACGTGCCCGAATCTAATGCATTTTAACACTTAACCGCTCATCAGAGGATAGCTGCTATTCATTTATTGTCTCCGCTACTAACAAGGCACGATATGCATTAGCTTAACGCTAGTTATGTCAAATATGCGACCGCTAATTGCGAACAGAAACGCCCGCTTCGAAACCCGCGGCACCAACCGCCGTGCTTCCGCGCCCGGTGAGCGATCTTGCTGTCGACTGCAGCGCCGCCGCTGCTGTCATGATTGCTTGCAACACTCCGCCGCCGCTGTTGCTCTCACCTCCCCCTTCTAGCCACCGTAACGTGCACCTAAATCTACGTACACGGTCGTTTTCGCACTTGGCTCCCATCGAAATGCGGCCAATTTCAGTTGTAGCAATTCTGCTGCGCGCATGAGGTGCGACGGTCGAGGTCGAATATTAACCGTATAGCATGCTTTCGCGTTCGAACCGAGTCAGATCGAATTAACAGTAGCCGGCTAGCTCATTCTTGCACTCGGAGTGCTGACAGGCATTTTCCTCGTGGCACGGCAGCCACAATTTTGGCAAAAATTGGAAAAGCTTGCGCTAAGACGTGCAAGGCTTAAGAACAGCGGAGCGACAATCATGTTATTCTTGTAGCTTTACTAAGCTTTTGCTAGGTTTTTGGTCACAGACGCGGCACGCATGTCCAAACTCTACGTTGAGGAATTCCCGCTCGAAACGGCCGTACGCTCCTCCCATGGACTTACACGAGCTCGGCGTCGTGATGCCTCGGCTTCTCTGTCGTCTGGGTTTTCGCGCATGTTCCGCACACCGATCCGCCTTCGTTCCCTTTCTTGTGGAGATGGGTTTGCGCAAGGCTTACCCTGCGAGCGACGGTCTGAAAAGGGCGCGACGCTCCTCCACTCCGCAACGCACAAAGGCGCTACGGCAGGGTTCGTCGACTCTCCGACACGGCGCAGAGAAGGCTCCGGAGTCATATCACCAACAAACACGGGTTTATTCACCCAAAATATAGCACAGTGTGACAGTCACGGCGCTTACGGGCCAAGGCTCACCGCAAGACCGATCGAGTACGCGCGCCCGCTGCGCTACGGCTAACGGGTAACGCGTCCCAGTGACGTGTTCTCGCGGGGAAAGTCCAATCCCGGGGGGAGAAGCACGGTTTGCGCGGGAAAGTAGCTCCAGCACGCTAGCCATGGAGGAAAGAACATGACGCTAACCGTGTCCGCCATGTTGCCGTTACGGCGGCGGTTCCCGGAGATCGAGCTAAGCGCCACGCGCGAGCTGCGGGACGAGGCGCGGGAAGGCACTTCGATCCCCACATTCTCGGTCGGCGTATCCGGGATCTTTGACTCGGCGCCGTTGCTTGGCTAAGGCTTCCTCGGCTCTCTGTGTACTATTCTAGCCACCGTAGTGCAGGATCAGCTCGATGCCGGCGATTGCATTCTTGTTTGGCCAAGCGGCGTGATTCCCGGAAAACGGCCTCTTCCTCGGGAGTGCGGTTCTCCCTCGGTCTCCCCATGGCATGCAACTACCGCCTGCACACAGCAACCCCACCTCCACATCTGCTACATACAGACGCGCTGCGCGCATTGTCTAGGCGCGGAGTCTTGCGAAACTATCGCACAGCTGCTATGTGGTTGCTAGGCAACGCAGTGGCGTTATAGCTCGGCGAGGTTTTTGCGACTCGCGGCCGGCTTAAACAGCTCCGCTGTTAAAAATGACGTTCTCAATACAACCAGAGCACACGCTGGACAACGTCAGCAACGAAATGTGCGACATGGGAACACAGGAGACCGCAGCCAATGCCGCAGCACACCTGTACCACAGTGGCCATGACATTGCATTGGTTTCCGGAAAGTGCGCTGCGGCTACGCCTCTGACCTGGCACTGCAGTGAACTAGCGAAAAAAAAAGTGCGGGCGAATCGAACAGACTTAATGATCGTTATGCGTATTTTGAAGTCGCTACACCTGACGTAAATCCGCTAAGCATTGAAACCGCGCGCGAACGGTAATGGTAGAGTGACCTAGAATATGGGAGAGTGTCCAAAGCGCCGGCTCCGGCGAGGGCCTTTTTCTGTGAACTGCCGCGCGGCGCCGCTGCTGCTCCGGACCCGTGGGCTTTTCGCGCTCGCGAAGCACGCGGGAAGCGAGGGTCGTCTGCTACGCGCTGTAGTTTTATGCGTTCATTTTCCACGCAAAGCACATAAACTCTATTTAACTTCAACAGTGTGGTGCTGCATGGAGCTCACCCATCTTTGAGCGTTTCTTTATGCTTGGCAGCAATATAATGCAAAAACTAACGTATCAAACTCATCAGCGCGGCCTAGCTCCGGTGCTAGAGTTCGAGAACGGTATTACGGTAACTGTGCGTGCGTAGAAACTCGCTAAATGAGCCCGCGCAAGGAAAGAACGTAAAAAAGAAACTATTCGCATGGGTACGCGGGCAATAGCACCATGCTTGCAAGAATAATAGTAAGAAAAAAAGTAAATTACTCGCGCAGTCAAGTGAAATACTTGCGTGCGTGCAGTGACCGCTTCGCTCACCATTACGCGCTTTTCGCTCACGGTCAGTAGTGGTTTACAGCTATATGCATATGTATTTATTCGAATATTTTTTAGGCACGACAATATTTTATTATGAACAGAGCAGTGTGAGAAGGTGCAAGGGATGCAAGAGAAAGAGCAAAGACGGGCCTAACGCCGCAATATTGTTGGCTTATTTCGCTTCAGAGATTGTGTACACGAACAATTCTTGCTGTACGCTATCTCTTCAATACAAACTTCGCGCATGATGTACCTTAAAGTTCACCGTGAGCGAAGGTTTTTTAAAATTCAGAAATTCGATCCAGCCAATATTATAGCTAAACAAATATATTTATTTTTCGACATTGAAATGAATAGATAGCTACTACTAGCTGGCCTAGCCATTTACTAATTTGTTATGTAAAAGTTATTACTGCAATAACCTTGTTTTAATAATCCGTGAATCCTACCTGAAATTACCAACATGTAACTTCTCATTAAATCATAGTGATTGTGTAACGTGTGATTTTTTTGCGTAAACTAACAAGCCGTCATGGCGCGTGACGATGTTTGTGCTTGCATTATATTGAGTGGAAAATCGTCTTGAAAATTACTGTCTTTGATGCACTACAAATATCGCTATTGATTCTACGTATCCCTAAAATAGTTACCTTCAATAACAGCACAAAATGAAAAGTTTATGTTCTGGTGATTTGTTGCATCTTTCATTACGTAACTATAAGTACGTAGTTAGTGATCAGTAAGTATATTTGGTGTGTACGAACCAGCGAGCATACGCAATAAATATTCCTAAAGTTACTTTCATGTTAAAATTCGCGTAGTGTTTGCGCTCTTGCAACACCAGAAGGCGAAAGACGAGTTGCACATACGTAATCCATAATGTTCGTTTTCAGACGCTTGCTCGTAATTATGAAATATGAGGCATACATATACAATGTTGCACTGTTAGCGTTTCATTTATTTTCGTCTGTCTTGTTTTTTTTTTTTCCGCGTCTATTTCTCGCGTACCCTTTACATATACACGCCGTGCTATAGCTTCGTGGCTTTGGTAGGTTGTACTGCTAAGCTCGAGGACGCGAGTTCGATTCCCGGCCACGGCGGCTTACATTTCGATGGAGGCGAAATGCATAAAACACCCGTGTACCGAGATTTAGGTGCACGTTAAAGAACCCCAGGTGGTCGAAATTAACAGAGCCCTCCATTGCGGCGTCTCTCATAGCCATATTGTGATTTTAGGGTGTAAAACCCCAGAAATTTGCTGGGGTTTATTGTTAATGTTCGTACTATTATTAGCTATCTTTTATATTATTATGTACAATGTTTGTACTATTATTACCCTTTACCTGTGCTCTCAGTTCTTCTTGATATATGGGCAAGTTCGACACGTTGAGATCGAGATTGACATTCAACACGTTTTTATCGTCACACCCGCAGCATCAGAAGGATTTCTGGCCGTCGTCATATGACCACACGTCATATTGTTATCGTTAATCGTGACATGAGTGCAATTATGTCAAGTTACTAATGCCATGACCCATCAGTCATCTTAGCCACACATTAGTGCCTTTCCACACTATACTTATATATACCAAGTGAACGAGCCGCGAGAGTTGCGCGGTTTCTATTTATTTTTGGTACCGGGGCATCGGCCAACAGACACATTCCGCTTCCCAAGAGCCCAGTTAAGAATTTCGCCTTAATAAAGAAACAACAGAGCACGGGATGCAGTCTTGTAAAGCAAATCGAATGCAATAAATAAATGAAAGGAAACGATAGGATGTAAAAGCGTTAGCATGAGCTAGCCATATATGCTACGTTCTCTTGGTTATTATCGCGGTCTCCAGCTTATTTTCTTCTGCAGCACGTTCACGTTGCTCATTCCACGCATAACTAAATGAAATAAGCGCGCGGAATGCGTTACTCAAACAGCCGCGTAAGCGCGGACCAAGCGAGCTAGAAGGAAATAGACAAAATACCCGTATTCACAGCCGGCAAACGCGTTCTCTGTGCGGTAAGTCACTGCGGTATTACCTTGCGGTGACGTGGTACTTAATATATCCCAAATTATCGCGATGTTTGCTAATAGCAACGAAAATATCAGGCTCGTAGCAGACGCCCACCGCCTTGGCGCGGCTTCCGCAGCGGAGAAAGCCCACGGGTCCGGTACAGCAGCGCCGCGGCGCGGGAGTTCACACAAAAAGCTCCTCCCATGCATTCGAGCTGCGCTTTGGACACTCTCCCATATTCTAGGTCACTCTAGTAATGGTAGAAAAAATGCGAACAGGATGGTTGGATGCTATGAGTAGGGTGGCTAGAAGGGGAGGTGTGAATGGCAGCGTCTCCTGTGCCGCAGTGCACTCTAGACGAGTCCACACGGACACGGCTCCAGCAACGCACGGAAGTGACGTCACTTTAATAAATTAAACTAAAAACAAGCGAAATATATAAAATCTTACTAGACAATGCGTTGAACTTACATCGATATGAAAGAAAGTTGTCTTACGCGTTAATTAATATACACATTTTGATTAAGGACATCATCGCAAAACGTTTTCAACCATACTAGTCATGGGTTCCTGTATAATAATAGTTAGCGTTCAGTATTACAAGACAGCAAAATATTATATTAGCTATTAGGTGCCTGCAGAGAAAGAAAGCAATTTTATTGACCATCTTGCGCGCTGTATTTCCCGCGCGGCACCCGAGAGCCCTAGGGAACAGGCACGCTTTTCCCCCGTTTTCTCTCAGGCGCAAGTCACTTGGCGACCGTGTGTGCAGCAGACGACAACAAGCGCTGCAAGCGTACACTACATGTCGACGTTTACACAGCCGCATGCTGTGTTTACAGCATTCACCGAACGCCGCAATATAGACTTACATACAGTGTGACGGATACGTGAAACTGCAGCCCTTGCACTGTCACTCGAATGTTACCTCAAAGGGTCGGGTCCATATTGGCTAGCTGTCTACGTTAGGAAAACTAAGTCTGTCACCGCGAGGCGTTTGCGAGATCGAAGCAACCAGTGAAGCTATTCTTGTGTAGTATGATCATCCACTGGCCTCCTGACACCGCGTTTGCTGCAGCGCTGTGCGTCTTATTGCCATCATAGCTACGCAAACATTACTGACTCGTACCGCGGAGAAACCGATGCGGCAGCCACCATTGCGCACGCACTGCACCACAGCTCAGAAGCTTTATTTTCCCGCGTCCCCGGGATTAGCCGCGTCCTCGTGCGTATCGTTCAGTAAAATGAGCCGATTCTCGATAGAGTAATAGTAAATTGGGCCGATCCCGGAGATCTTGAAAATGCATTAAAAACTGTACTGAAAGGTGACTCAGTCGTGGGTCTTGTTTGGTGGTCTTGAAAGGCTAAAACGAAAGCGAAGCCGCGCTTTGCCATTGGCTAATTATCAATTAAGGGAACACATTATGAGGCCAGGCAAAGAATTCACCTGGGAGGGTGGGAGCTGCAAATTTTGAACATGTTTCCTAGTAATGCACATTATAAGATTCTTTTATATGAAATGGCTGAACAAAAACAACTCAACTGCAAGTATGTTCCACAATGCCATTATCATTCTGAGCTTAAAGCTTTCTTAAATTTCTGTAATAGGTCTGCCCGGGATCTGGATCGAACTTGATCTAATTATATATACACAAGATATTAAAACACTTAATTGAACCCTGAAACACTATAATTATCCTTGAAATTATAACAAAATCTGTCATTGCGGGCATCTTCGTACTGCATTAAAAAAAAGCCATTGTAATTCCTCTTCTCAAGGAAGCAAGGGATCCATCTTCGGCAGCTAGCTACATGGCTGTGGTACTTACTATAGCTGTCTATGCATTTCTAGAAATTAAGCTACTTAATCCTTAATCAGTGCGGCGTTAGGGAGGGCAAGTTGACGATCAACCACAATTGGTATACACTGAGCCCATCAGATTCTCTCTATCTACATTCCGAGATATGGAAAAAGCTTGTACGTGACCCAACTTTGCGCTGTGGCATCTTGTGAGAATTACCAGAAATGGGCATCTGTGACATGCTGATCATAGCAAAACTATGTGAGCCCATCTCACCCCGATGTTATATTTTCCATCATGTACAAGGCTGAAACGCCCAACTCACTACTATTTGAATTGCAAACCTCACACGATGCCATCAAGTCCATCAGTACAGCACCCAACATCACAATAGTGCAAATCACTCCTTGATCACTTACGACAAAAGACTCAATGGGCACGTTAAGTTAGCACGCTCCAAACTCCAAAGGAGCACGCTCGAGTGCGCTCGAGTGCAACGTCTTCGAAACTTAACTTAACGTCATTTTTACGGAAGCCGTGCAGGCACGCTCTCTCGCGCACCATTTCCAGGGTGGAGCGCGTAGAGCGCACTCCGTAATTACACACTGGAAGTCGCTTTTTAGCTGTTAAGTTTAAAAGAGCGCACTCTGCTTGCTAAAGCGCGCTCGAGCGCCTTAACGTGCCCAATTACTTACTGCAGTGAAGCACCTCAAATAAGTTACAATTAAAAATGCTACAAATCTGTCAATAAATCTACAGACTCTACAACTCCTCACATCTCATTATTGAGGTGCACTGAGTACAAGGGCATAGACGGAATTGGTTCAACCACTTGGGCAGACCAATTGGCTCAATCACCTGCCTCATATGTGACACCTAGCTGTATTCCTTCCATCTGATCGCCATGCTCTCCACTACGCACTGAAATCTAACCTCTGGTGGTACACATATATATGCGCCTTACTTCCCCGGTATGTATGCTTCGTTCCCTGTGATCTTACATGGGCACAGGAAGTATCTCTTTATAAACTTTGGCCTGGAGTGACCCTTACACCATCCATCCACTGGCGTTAGGGATCGCCTAAAATTGACTAAGAAATGTGCTCCAAGTGCTCGGCTCCTGTAGCAAAGTCAGTTGCATATAGCCAGGGGGGGGGCACAATGGACGCGTCCCCTCCCTGAAATGTCTGTGTATGTTTGTGGTTGGCAAAGCCCCATTCCACCCCTCCCCCACCTCCCAGTCCCCAGTCAAGTGTGTCACTTCGTAGACTTATGCTATAGTTCACTCAGATCTTTGAGGCATTTATACAACGGACCACTGTCGGAGGACCTCTTGCTGGGCGCATGGCCACAGAGTTGGCAGACGATAGAGACAATGCGTGCTCTTTCAGGTTTCTTAGGCGACACGGGCCTGGACTCACGATTGTGATAACATTTATGCAATGTGTCCTTTCACCTCGTTCCTCCCATTGTCATCCCCCATTGTGACCCTCTTTCTTCCCCTCTTCCCCTTCCCTTACGTAGAGTAGCAGGCCAGATGTTCCATTTTCCGGCCGACCTCTCTACATTTTCAAATCATTAAACTACTTCTTCTTCACTCAGATCCTGAACACCGCTGCCACACTGTAGTAGAGGATATGTCGAATACTCTGATCTGACGTGCAGACTGCCATTCACAATGCATGTTAGGACCATTGCTGCCAGATCTTAGACATATCGATTCTTAAAAATAGTTTAATGACCCCTGCTAAACATTTGCCACCTTGACAGTGGCAGTGCAAAGAGTGTGACACCTAATTTCTTAAACTTCCAAGCATGTGCTAGGTTTGCATTTATACGACTGCACTATCTAGAACTGAAATATAAGTATGCATGCTCAGAGTTTTTCACTGGCGCCTCAAACTCACAAGCAAGAGTGTTGTTTGCAGCACTGGGACTTTCTTTTATTTCATGTGAGGCTGTTAATCTGCAAACAAGCATTCTTACAACTGAAGCACTATCAGTTACTTTCACCATAAAATATATTATAGGCGTAAGCATTCATAAAGCTCTATTACTACACACTGACTGCTTTAGCACAGTGAAAGTAATGGAAACATACAAAAACCACAAAAACATGGTACTAAGCTAGTTGCACAAGTATCTGTGCATGGCTTAATTGTGTTCGGTGCCTGCTCGCCAAAGCTTACAATGATATGAGCTTGCGGCACTGGCAGATTCTGAGCCCTGGGGGCCCAGGCATCCCCTTAGAATGTAGGCATTTTAGCCCTCATAGTATGCAGTGAGGTCCCCCCTTCTCTTCTGCATATTTTGATGAGGCCCCCCCCCCCCCCCATGAAGGCTGCCCAGGTTTCACCTCTGGCCTGCGGATCAGGAAGCGGCATCCATCACCAGTAGCGCACCCAGGATCTCTGCCAGGGGGGGTTAAATTCTTGTGGTGGGGGGAGGGGGGGGGAAGCAAGCACTTTGCATAATATGCAATTTGCTTGCTTTAGCGAGAGGAATCCAACAACAAATAAAATGCCTAATAATTATAATAATATAATGACACCAAGGATGATGACAATGTTGATTTCTTCAGCGTTTTACTCAAATTAATTTAAGAGTGAATGAATAAATACAAGATAGTGATAGATTGTTTGGGTTAATCAGGAAAATTCGACCTTGAGCCACTTCCTCAATTGTAATGACAATGTCAACAGAGCACTGAAGGTACATGTTGGACTGGTGGGGCTGGACGCAGAGGGGGGGGAGGGGGGGATAGAACACCCGAACCCCCCCACCCCTTCGGTGCACCACTGTCGATCAGTTATAGAGACCATGAAAGTGGAGCTCCTGTTTCAATCATGGGCCTAAAGCTATTCTTGTGTAGTATGATCAGAAGCTATTGGCAAGATACATGGAATATAGAAAAGTCAGTAATGAATTAATTACACTTAGGGCAGAATGACTGAAAGGTGGGCAAGTTGGTGCAGATTTAGAGCAATGCCTTGGCAGCACAATGCAACACAGATGAAAGAAAGGTGAAGAAAATAAACAGATGGACCGTATTCACAAGAAATTCCTGTATTGAAGGAAAACGCTCGTATATATGTGTATATATACACACACCGGATGTTCCACATTAAGTCTTAAGGAATTAAAAAAGGCGCCTGTGGCAGGTAGCATAATTCTTATCGTTGAGCTGGGTTATTCGAAGAGGCAGACTTAATTAGTAGCACGAGAAATCAAAACACATATTCAACTAACAAAAATTCACTAATTAGTTTCTTAGTTATAATTCCTTTACGACACATTGCAATTTACGAATTGTTGCCAGTGAGCTTGTGAGGCATATCCACTTGGAATGAATTTCCAGAATAGCACCTGTTTGGAGATATGCGCCATCAAATTTCTGAAGCCCAATTCGGCTTCAGAAAGCTTAAATCTACCGAACATGCACTGTTGTAACAAAAGGAATTCATTTTATACCAGTTTAAAGAAAGAAGACTTGTGCTTGGCATCTATGTGGATTTTAGCAAAGCATTCGATAATATTCGCTATTTAACATTGCTTGAAAAACTTGACAGCTATGGCATTCAAGGTCATTGTTTAGCACTAATTAAATCTTACCTAGCAAGCAGACAGCAATTTGTTCAGATAGATATGCATTGCTCAAGTATTCAAAAGGAGTTCTGCAGGGAAGTGTTTTGGGGCCCATTCTTTTTAATGCTTATATCAATGGTTTAATGAACATTTACCTACGTGCGAAATATGTCCTGTATGCTGATGACGCCAGTATATTTGTTTCAGGAACAAACTGTACAGATATAGAGTCTGAAACGAACCTCATATGCTCTCTAAGCTGAGGGACTGGTCAATAATGAACCAATTAGAAATAAATAAATAAAAAAAACACAGCTGTGCTCTTTAGGTCTAAAAATAAGCCAGTGAATTCAAATGTTAACATTATGTATGGGGACAAAACAATAGAAATGGTTACTAGTATGAAAACTCTCGGCATAACGTTTTCGAGTAACATTGCTTTGGGACGAGCATATTGACGCCCTTACAATCCAGTTATCTAGAGTCATTGGCATGACGTGGAAATGTAAATCACTGTTGCCGTTTAAAGTTAAACTTCTAATTTATAATTCTCTTTTTTATTCATACCTCTATTATTGCTTATTGATATGGGGTACAACTACTTTTGTTAATTTACATAAATTACTTGTCTTGCAAAAGAAGTTTGTTCGGCTGCTCTTTAATGTCCCCTACAACTCCCATACTATAAACTTATTTCTGGAAGCCAACATAATTTCAGCATGGCCTGCTCAGCTCCATTTCTTGCGCTTAATGTCAACTAGAATATCAGCTATCCCTGTTTATTCTCTGATCCACACCGCTCTCTTCCTGCCTCTTAACGTTAGTCCTAAGATTTTTCGTTCCATCGCCCTTTGTGCGGTCCTTAAATTGTTCTCGAGCTTCTTTGTTAACCTCCAAGTTTCTGCCCCATATCAGAGAATAAACAGGGATAGCCGATATTCTAGTTGACATTAAGCGCAAGAAATGGAGCTGGGCAGGCCATGTAATGCGTAGGATGGATAACCGGTGGACCATTAGGGTTACAGAATGGATACCAAGAGAAGGGAAGCACAGTCAAGGTCGGCAGAAAACCAGATGGGTTGACGAAGTCAGGAAATTTGCAGGCGCAAGTTGGAATACGCTAGCGCAAGACAGGGATAATTGGAGATCGCAGGGAGAGGCCTTCCTCCTGCAGTGGATATTTAGGCTGCTGCTGCTGATGATGATGATGATGATTATGCGTGTGTGTGAGTACATGTGGGTATATATATATGTATAATGCGCATGTGTATACATGTATGAATTGTTGTTGCCGAATATTCTGTAAGGGGGCTGCGGGCCTCGTCAAGCTGCCTCTACTGCAGCAGCTTTTACTTGCAGCCTCCTCCACCAAGTTGATGGAAATAAAGTTATTATTATTTTAAACTCGCCCTAAAAATCACTGTTGTTCCACTTATTTTTTTACCAAGATGCTGTTTCATACATTGAAGCACTAAAGTAACTGGAATGCCCATGTATTTCATCCCACACTTTGGGAAATAATATCTCGAAACTTGTGTCATCCTGGTTATTCATTTCAAGTGGATGCGTCTTGCAACCTCACCGGCTACCATTCGTAAATTGCAATATGTGTCGTAAAGTATTTAACTAAGAACTTCATTAGTCAATTTTTGTTAATTAGTTGAATATGTGTTTCAATTTCTCATGCTACTAATTATGTCTGCCTCTTCAAATAACCCAGCTCAATGATAAGAATGATGCTACCTGCCTCATGTGATCTTTAAAAATTCCTTAAAACTTAATGTGGAACATCCCGTGTGCGTATATATATATATATATATACATATACATACATATATATACATTGTCTTATGTATAAGACAATTCCTATAGGAGTTCCCTTTTCCTTTTCCCAAGGCAACAGTAAACAAGAAGAAAAACAAATTTAAAAAGTATATTCACAAAGCCACATGATAACAAAACAATGACAGAGCATGGTAGAATAGACTTGTAAAAACCACAGAAGGGACAAAAGTAAAAAAGTAACAAACAATCATTTCACTCTCGCACACACGTCCTCTAGATAATCACATTCCTTGGTCACGAAGGTTGCAGAATAAGCCTGACTAATACATTTGTTTATTTCGCTCATTAATTTGTTACAATGACCGGTTTTAGGAATGAAAGGAGTCACGGAACCGTCTATAGCACATTCGGTGTTTATAGGAACAGTAAAGGACTGAAGAAGAAGAAAGGCATGCGCGAGGAGCATTAGTCTTTTTCATATAAATCTCCAACAACGGGAAAGCAAAAGTGTGTGATTGAGCATGGGGTTACAGCCACTTGAGTGACAGTAACTGGCCAAATGTTAAGGTGGTTGAGCTGAAGAGAAGGAGCGGTGGTGCTCCTGCACTCTCATGTTAGACCTCACCACAAGATAACACGATCAGGCATACCACGTCTAGTAAGCAGCATATACACTTGGGCGCGTGTTTTGTTTGGCAACCATACTGTGCTTTTTTTTACCTTTTATGCTTAGTGCAGCCTCATCCCATTGGAAAGACAAGCAAGGTAGCTGGAATTTGGAATGTGTAGATGAAAAATAGGTGGCATGTACACATTCTTACCTTCTGATGAGCAGTGAGCCATTAACATATGCAACAAGTGTGGAGGGACTACCTGTTCTCCATGTGTTCATAGAAGGTCTATCCATAAAACAACATAACAACAATGTATTTTTTCTATTGCAGACATTATATTTTTGTTTTTATTTATTTATTTCACAAATGCTGTCAGCCTAGCATAGGCTGTGACAGGAAGTGGGATATAAAGTGTACCTGTGTACACAGCCCTTTTCCTCGGCAACAATCTGCTTTTCAATAACAAAAGTGTCATGTACTTTTTTCAATGATGTAGGTATGCCAGATATATATCGTGTCTTCAAAGTCTCAAATCATAGCATTGCCTCCAGTTGGAGGCTTAAGCTGCAATGCTGCAGTGCACATGGAGCACTGGCTTCCAGACCCTTGTGCATAAGGACTATGGCAAGGCCCAGAGTGCTTGGTAAAAGACCACACCAGTTCAAATGTTTTTTCTCATCTCCTCATGCATTTTAGTAAACACAAACATCACTTATAGGATTGTAATTTTGTCAGTATATATCTTTTAGGCTCCTATACAGCTAGTAATTTTAGGCCTGTATACAGCCAATATTTATTATTCACAGCAATCCATATTTAATTACTGTATGTATCATGAAACATTCATGGCACTCTTTTGTCATTCCAGGCCCTTGTACTATTAAACATCAGAAATAATAACCCTGATTTATTCACAACTCTTCAAAGCTATGAAGTTCCATGGCTAGTTGTGTGATAGCCGAAAGGTCTTTCCTGAAACCATATGTTGTAAAGTAGAAGGAATGTTGTCAGTCAAAAGCTATGGAGAAGTATGTGAACGTAACCTAATGTTTGAATAGTTCACTAGAAGAATACGCAAGAGATTTTTGGTGATTATTAAGGCAGCCCTGAGTTTCCTTTCTTTAGTGCTCAGTACCACACGTGCCACCTGGCACATGGAGCTGAAGTCTTAGTAGCATGGAGATGTTGGACAATAACAATTTTAACTTCACCAGTACATGAGACATGTTTGCGACCAAGATTTTCAAAGAAAGAAAAAAAATTGTCTGCATTCTGGCATGCTTAGCTGCAAACAACGTGTAAAAGTGTAAGCGTGGTACTGCCATATCAGTACACAGCGTAGATGTTAGTGATATAGTGGCTAAGGCGTTACTATTAAAATAAAGCTTTACATGTTGCCTTAGATATCATATGCACCTTATAAGTATGCAGCACTTCCCTGTGAAAATTGTTTTAAGAAAGCAAGATACCTTCCGCCCAACAACTGAAGCAAAATAAGCAGTCTCAAGGAGCTATTGTATGCGAAAATAGCTTCACTGTTCAGGGAACACACTGGTTTACCTGCACAGGTACTAATGCAGCCTATACTTTCTAATAAAGCACACCCCATAGCAGCTGACAACCTTGCCTAACTTCTTTCTTTTCTCATCACAATGACATCACATATGAACCTAGAATATTCTTACAGTAAGAAAGAGAGCCCAAAAGTACACACCAGCCTGCCCATAATTTTCTTGTCTTAATTTTTCTTCTTTTCTATGCTGTTTAGAATATTTGCCAACTTTCCTAGGTAATTTAGTGTGGCAGGATCTCATAGTCTGCATAATTAGTGTCTCTCAGTTTTGCATTATGCCTTTTCTTTGTGTCAAATGGACGGGTGTGCGCAGAAAAAGGAAAAATAATTTTTAAGTTCCATATTTGTGTTAAGCTGAGCATGCAATTTAAGTATCTGGATTGAGATAAGGCAGGATTCAGTCCATTATTGCCCTCACTTCTCGGATGGTGACATCCAGTCTAGCCCATTGCTGAGCACACAGTCACTGAAACTGTGCTTGGTAGGCGATACATATGGCCAAATGACAAAAGTTGCGATTTGGTGTGTCACCTCAATGCGAGCTCCACCACTGTTTGGCTCAATTCTGCATACTAAGTGCAGAATCAAGGCCGATGACGTCAAGACTGGCTTAGGCCAGTTCGAGCCTGAACCTGAATGATGTATTTCAAGGCTAAAGAGAGGTAACTTTTTTGTTTTTATTATGACTGATGGGTTGATTCCTAGCTCAAAGTCAATTTCAAAGACTGACCTTAGTTTGCCCTGTCTTAATTGTTAGTAACATGAATTTAGCAGGACTTTCCTATTGATAGTTGGGAACCAACAGTGTGTACATATTCAGTGAGTACAACAAGAGCATTTTGTAGCTGTTTACATTGCATATCAAGATTCTCATACGTTGGTCAGATTGTCATGTCATCAGCTTAGATCAAAAACTTGGTGCTTGTGATGTAGCCTCCATGCAGGACGAATGATGAACAGCAACGGGGCAAGAACAGAGCCACGAGGCACACTGTGGTTTAAAGTACAGTTAGGATCCAATATGAAAACAATCCACATGTGCAGAAATTGTTAACTCTCAGACACAAAAATATGCGTACCACTTTTGTTATATGCTGTGGTAGACAAAAGTCTTTCATGTTTCAAAAATTACCTAGATTATGTTCCGCATTATTGTATGCTGTAGTTGTATCAATTGCCACCACCGTCCACAACTAGTGACTGTGAGGGAAGACAAGCAGGGCACCATCTGGCATGACAGACAGGCCATCCTCTGTGCCTAAGTACAAAGGTCAACACACTTGTCTAGAACACACTCCTGAGGGCCATGGAAAGCAGCTACCAAAGGATAAGCTGACCGCCCGGTCGAGAGAAATCAATGGAAACTGTAAATTTAGTCACATAACCTCACATATACAGCCAATCTTAGATTTCATAATAAAGTGTGCGAATATCCAAAATTTCGATTATAAATCAAATAGTCTTAGTTATTCAATTTGTATTCGATTCGAGAATTAATTCACTACTTGAAGTTGTCGAGTAGTGCATTTGTTTTCTTCAAATACTATAAGGGATAACAACAGTTCTTGAAGGAGAAGGACTGATATAAATGGAGACTCGTTGAATGATTCTGGTGCAGAAGAACGGTGGTTGTTGTGGAGATGATCCAGTTTGTGAACAAAGATATGAAGGAGGTCATTTGTGCTATATAGTTGTGTAAGCATATCTTGCCTTGGGCAGACTTTGCATTTGATGTGTCTAATTATACAAACAATTTATTGTTTGGTCAATCTCACCATATGCTTGGATTCCTTCAAAATGATATGCGGGACTGCAGTATTGTCCTTAGCTCCTTCAATGAGCTATATACTCTGCTATAGTCTACTACATGTGTTTGGGACATGCTGTTAATTTTTTTATTAGTGTCACCGTGCACCTGATATGATCATACTTTCCCTTGTTTCTCATTTACAAGCTTATTAGTTGACCTGACATCTAGTTGTTAATGGCATTACACGCATCCAATAATGCTACCAAGCCTTTTCTTGCCGAACAGACTGTACTGCATTTTTCATTTCACAATTTTATAAATAGGGAATATTCACTATTTGATTCGATATTCAGAGCTAATTTTTCTTGAATATTTGTATCAATTCGATAGAAAATTTCACTATTCAAGCCTGTATATTTAATATTGAAACTGCAACAATGAAAAGCTTAGGTTTCAGTGCATGAGTACACTGTCACTTATCATCATTGAATGGGGCTTATGAACTATGTGCATAACTTCTCTGCTTATATTATAAGCAAAAAATGTGCAGTAGGACTGCTTGGAGGCAGGGAGCAGTTGGAGAGGTGGAGCTTGCTTGACATCAGCATTGGGGGCACCCAGATGATGGTGATTTCTGACATCAAGCTTGGGTATAAAACTGTTTGTGTCTTATTTTTTTCTCCGCAATGGCTCCGGTGAAGTGACAGAGGGGCGTTGCGCCAAGAAGGCTGCAGCAGAGAGAGCTCGCAGTGCTTTGCATACTTGGGAACAAAGGGAGCGACAGACCGTAAGGAGTTGAGGGATATGTCTTAATTTTGACAGCTGGTGCTGTCTTTAGCATACATGCTATTATCTGCAAGTTGCATATATCTACTAGGGGCTCCTTGAAATTTCCCGTTTTTTTTTTTTTTTTTATGCAGTGCTGTGAATTGTGTGCAGTAAGGCATAGAATATTTTCATTCGTCTCATGAATAAAATAATTTTTTATTGATTCACTATTTCTTTTTGTATTTTAACTATAGCACACTGTCTTTAGAACCCTTCAGTGCTGCAGCGAAGTGTGTAAATGTTGATATACGTAATATCGCACTGCTCAGCAATTCTTTCGTTCCAAACAGCTATGCACAGACTTTTGTGCAAAGAGAGAATGAATGTTTGTGTTCACCAACTGCGCTTGGGGTGCTGCTGATGTTTTTATTAAATTTACTAACACCTTAGCTACTTCTGCTGCAAGATTTATGGTAACGCTTGCGTAGTGTTGTGAAGCTTGACAGAGTTGTAACGACATCACATGGTCTTCCCGAAAAAGACACGTTGAAGTTGAAGCTTTGAAGTTGAAGTTTATTTCTTTCTTTGTTACAGAAGGGGAACAAGAGGTAAAGGCCATGTGGCCTGACAGAGGCTCTTGCTCCTAAGCGCGTTCGGCAAACATATTCAAAGCAAATACAGCACAAAAAATTAGTGAGTACAACGTAGAAAATACAAAATAAACAAGATAGATTTATACAATTATTACATGAATATACATTCTATGCTTGAAAAAAAATTATTGGTATGTACTTTCACATTACAGTGCAGATAGAAACATGTGCATACAGTGCATAACAAAATGTTAGTGCAATAGCATTTTATTTATAATGAATTTGAGAATGTAAGAGAAAGGTTTTTATACATTCTTTAAAATGGGGTGCATAAAAATCAATTCTTTGTTCAATGATGTTTAGTAGCTTAGGTATTTGATAGTTCAGATCCTGACATCCATAGTTTGTACGTGTAAATGGTGTTCTGATTTTATTGTGTAATGGGTATAGAGGAGGAGAAATGGGTAGGCTGACAACATGGAGTCTGTGTTTTTTTATATGTAAGAGTAATCTATAATAGAAAACTTGATTTGCTTGGATCAATGAATGTTTGTTAAAAATATTTGGTGTGGGTAAGTCTCGCAGCTCACCATGGTAGTTTTCAAAAATTCGGACTACTCATTTTTGCAAGTTTAGTAACTTCTCATACTTTTTTGCTCTCGTTCCCCATATCAAGGTACAATAAGTTTGCTTCGAGTAACAAAGGGCATAATACATTGCTTTCTTTAGCCATAATGGTATTATATCAATAATTTTATGCATACAGCCTACTACTTTACTAAGATCGTTGCTCAGCTTGTTGACATTATTGCCCCAGACGAAGTTCTCCTGAAACCACACCCCCAAAAACTTTTGTGTTTTTACTTGTTCAAGCCTCTTTGCTTGAAATATAACATTGATATTAACAGGCAATGGCTTATTTATTGGTTTAAATATGATATATATTTAGTTTTGTTGACGTTCAATTGAAGTTTGTTTATGTACAGCCATTCAGATAATAAATTCAAGTAATCATTCATTTCTTTTTCTATGCATTGCAGGGAATAATTTGCAAAGAAACGATTGGGGTCATCTGCATACATTATGATATTAGGTGAGGAAGAAATGCTTGGAAGGTCATTAGTATAAAGGTTAAATAATCCAGGACCAAGTATGGATGCTTGTGGTACGCCAGTCTGTATTTGAGAAGTGAGGAAGTCGCCTGATTAATTGAAACACACTGCTAATAATCAGTTAAGGAACTCCTCATCAGATCTAATGCCATACCACGTATACTGCAGTCATAAAGTTTGGACAGAAGCATAACATCATTTACACTGTCAACTCCTTACGCAGGTCCAGAAATAAACCTACCGCGTATAAACGTTTGTCAATATTTTGCAGTATTTATGTTTTATGTTTAGAAGCGCATCCTCACATGATTTTTCTGAAATCAATAGTTTGCCGTACCGATAATAGCATGTTTCCTTAAGAAACCCTCCAGCCATGAATTTAGAACAGTTTACAAAAGTTTCGACAGAAGAGGTAGTATTGATATAGGTCGGAAATTGTTTACACTATGGTCGGCGCCACCTTTATGAATCGGTCAAACTCTGACTATTTTAAGTTTGCTAGGGAAAATTCCGGATTCAAGTATTTTATTGATAATGTGAGCGAAGACATTAGAGATGATACACATATTTTATAGGAGATGCTATGATACCGTCGACACCTGCAGCAGTGTTGCGCGTGAGTACATGAAATCATTGAGATGCATATTAGTGCAGCGCGGCAGAGAATGTTTTCACTTAACATCACGCGCAAGAGCGCCGCCTGTGCGTTCATGCGATTTCATGCAGCCCTACTTTTGCCGCGGGCTTTACCGTAATGCTTGGGCAGTGCGGTGAAGTTTGACAAAATTTTAATGATGTCGCACCATATCACCGAATTTCACGCTTTGAGACTTAACTTTGAGCGGAGCGGTAGCAAATGCTTACATTTACCTTAAGCACAAGCGCACTGTGCATGCATTCGTTTGATTTCGCGATGTGTTACTTCTATTGAGGGCTTTACCGCAATGCTTAGGTAGTGCGGTGAAGTGTGACAAATTTTTAATGATGTCGCACGATATGACCGAATTTCACGCTTTGAGACTTAAAACTTGAGCGGAGCGGTAGCAAATGGTTACGTTCACCTTAAGCACAGGCGCACTGTGCATGCATTCATATGATTTCATGATGCCTTACTCCTGTCGAGGGCTTTACCGCAACGCTCGTGTAGGGCTGTGAAGCTTCATAAAGTTGTAATAAGATCACATGGTCTGATAGAATTTCATGCACTAAAGCGTTAATTTTGTGCAGAGAGGCAATGAAACCTCATACTGAACCCGCAGCTTGACAGGCATAGGTGATTTTTTGGGGTCAATAATAATACTGTGCATGTTTCTTTTGATGGCAGCCTTTACAGCATGAATGGTAGTCATGCTGTGAAGCGTGCAGCGCCAGTCATCAGCCATAGCCGCGCTTTTTCGGATGTTTATTATGCTTCTGTAAACTCATTCTGTACGTTCACGTTTACCGCTTCACAAAACAGTCTGGTGTGATTATCTCACAGGAAAAGCGCTTAGCAGGAAATTTGGTGTTGAAGAGCTGTGAACGATGACTGACCCAGAGGGAACCGAACGCGTTGTAATAAACAAATGAAATATACTAAATACAGCGGTAAAACACCACATTGTTCAAGTAAGATAGATATGCGGGCAAGCATTGCCAGTCAGTCCAATCCACTTATGTACTAGCGTATCGTAACGTTCGTGAGTTCGCGTCTCTTGTGCGCGTCGTTTGAATTTCTAGCGTGAGCATCGCTTCTGGTGAGTTCGCGTCTCTTGTGCGCGTCGTTTGAATTTCAGCGTGAGCATCGCTTCTGAATTGCTTTTCAACGACGAGGTGTTCGACGTGAGTTTTAACGTTGAGGTTACGACGAGTTGTAAAATGTTTGTATCTGAACATTGCGACTGCTTTCGTCTTGCTTAAACTGTTCAGCGCCTGGATGGACAAGTAGCACGCTTGCAAACAGCACTTCTAGTGCGGGATTTGGCACTGCGTCCCAGAAAATCTGCACTAATTATGTATTGACGAATAGTTATTGCTGCTCGCAAACAACGAGGTGCACGGTGCCGCAACCGCAAAAGTAACGTCGAATTTACGCGCGTTGGGTTTTCCGCACTGAAATTTGTGCCGATGCGTTGTTTAAGTGATGTCCCTGTACTCAGTTTAGTAGGGAAACTCTATGCCCTTGCTGAAGGTTTTGCTCTTCCATAGTATGGGGCGTATCGGCCCAGATGGTGCAACGTATTCAGCTCTTAGTATCCGTAACCGGAGAACAACGAGGCAGCTCGCCCTAGACGCGGGCGCACTCGGCCGCTGTTTTTGCTCCCAGTCAAAAAAAAGTTTGTCACACCAGTTGCATATTTCTAATTGTGTTTTGGGACACCCATAGGAAAAATCGAACAGCTCCAATTGGACCAATTTCTTTAACACAATTGGACACAATTGGTCTGAATTGCACAGCTGGCTGGGACCAACATGAAACATGTTGGAAAGGAAAAAAAAAAAGCCTAGATGGTCCCTCACCCTGATTCGACACGGATATACTTGAACTCCTTTCGAGAAGCATACTCGTGCATGAACACACTACGCACTGCGGCAATTATCTTCATTGACATACCCAACGCTCACCACTTCATTATGAGAGATGCATATCAGGTGCTATATATGTGAGCAAAATTTCGTTGACCAAGTGGTGGTTCATGAGAAATTGGTAAAATTTCAAGATAGATTTTTAACTTGACAGAAAGCTAAATGCTTCTCTCCATTGATCATACCAAAATATCGAGATCTTTCACTTTAAAACTAACATTATAGTTGTACTATTATTATTATCAACTATTCTGTTGTTCCGAGATTACTCAGTGACTTCCAATTGGGTCCAGTTGGGACCAACTGGCTTACCAAGCTCCAGTGATGTCCAACTGGACTTCTCATGATGCCCAATTGGAACCAACTGAACTTCTCAAGAAGCCGAATTGGAAATTGGGACTCCGGTGATGTCCAATTGGAACCAGTTTGGCCCCATTGAAAAATTCAACTGGACTCGAGTTTTTTTTTTTTTTTTTACTGGGCTCCATCACCATGTAACCGAGTAATCCTTTGTTAAACCATTTTCTTCTGATCAGCCACTGCCTCCTGCCCGCAGTGACGCCATTTCCTACAACCTGATGCGGCAGCTTTTTTGTCTATTCTGCTTGCACAAAGCGCCCTGTCATGTATTTTCCCAGTGAAAGCTGCATTAATTGACGCACTAGACATGCTTGAGCTAGGTTTTAGCTCTAATGAAACTTACACTTGAGCAAAATGGCATCGTGGCAGCAGTTCTACCATTCCTCCACGCGCGCCCTTCTATCCATTGTGAAAGTGTGACACCTGATTTAGTGCAACACATTTTGATGAAGGAGTTCTTAATACATTGATGAATTAAGGAATACCTTGCTCCACCAAGCTTGAGCAGGCTAAGATTGGTGTGCAAGTAGAGTGAGATTATCTCATAATGCCAACATACATGACGGTAAACAGGTTATGCAGACATGCTGGAACTAAAGAACATGGTATGTAATGTCACTTCTAGGTGCTTGACACATTAAGAGATAGCATGACATACTTACAGGTAGAACATTAGCATGACGTATTATGAGCGTGACATGTTAACACATAACAGCTGCAAGGACCCACTAATCTTATGGGCTGATGTTAGTTTATTACTTGAATGCGACAGCGTTATAGGTGAACTTCAACCACTTTGAAGATCTAGAAGAAAGTGTGGCCTGATCGCAAAGGACAGTGCAAGTTAGGCACAGCATCTCAAAATACTAGCTGTCAAGAGGGAAGAATGAAAGAACGGGCACGTTGTGCATGTGCCAGATGTTTCCAACAGCATAGGCATATCTACCAGGTGGGCACTTGCCTCCCCACTGTCAAAATTGTGGGGGGGGGGGCGAAGTATGCATTTGCCCCCCCCCCCCCCACACACACACACTTTGAAAGTGGGCACTTTCAGGCTGCATGCTGGAAAGTTCAACAAAACTACAGCTAAATTTTATTTTGCAATAGAGTGGCCATGTAGATATGCTTTATTTACTATATGTATACCCTGCTTAGGCAGCGAGGATTGTCTTTTGTGCTTCCTTGTGATGCGCTGTAGCGGGCGAAACAGGGATTCGCCATACGCCGCTCACATTGGAAGGCCTGGAGCTGGACTGTTATAGCCGTAACAAATTTCCGCTTGTGCTACTCGCATCATGCCCAGTTTTTTGGGACCACTTAACCGTATTTGAAAACACAATCCGCTTGCCATATATAATCCGAGGGCGAGGGGAGAAGTCCTGATAAAGGATTTATAATCAGTCCGCTCGACCATACAGGACCAATGTGCACTGGTGGACCAAGACCGGGCTGCCGCAAAAGCCGCAGGGGTCCTGGAATAGGAAGCCCTCCTAGAATTTGTACGGGGCGGTCCCTTCTGGCTCGTCCCAAACGTTCTCTTTGTACATAGCCACAATAAATGTTTTTACTCACTCACCCCAACGATTGGTGTGCCTTGCGGCATGAAATCCTTGGTGTGCCTTATGGCAGGAAATTTTCGAAGCACAACTTCTAATTTTATCGATTTTATTTTCAGGTCGTTTGTAAATAAGAGCTACACTATTACTTGTTTCCTGGCAGGAGCAAGAGCAGCAATATTTGAGTGTTTTGAAGAAATGGCCACTTTTTGGTGACTGTACCGAAACTTGAACCTGAGGTTGCTTATGTGCTCGAAAAACATTACGAATACTCCTTTCCCCATGTTTTGCGCATTATAAACGGCATTTAACAGCACGGTGTTTATTTTATTCGAAGTACGAAGCATTGTTCTGAGTGACAAGCGATATATGTTCATTCTATTTAGGTTCATTAGAGCCTTTGTAGAAAGTTACTCGTTGAAGTGTTTCAGGGTGTCATAGTGCCGCTAGTCTAATAGTTTCCCAGACTTCTAAAACAACCGCACAATACGGACTTGAAATTTCGTGAAAATAGAATTCTGAGCGCAATGAGTAGCGAAACTTTCCCTTTCTTGCTTTAAATGCAAGTGTTCCAGATAATTACTAAACCCTCGATTTTTCATGTGTTTTTGCACATCGTACGAGGGGCGTAGTTTGTTTCTCCGTTGTCCTCAGTGAGCTAACCATGCCATCTTGTTTATAGCTGGGGAAAATTAGGGGCATGTTATAGACAATATATTGGCAATGTGTATGATGAGTGGGTTAAATTCGCCTTTTTCGATAGAATAGACTGCTGCACTGTCATAATTACAACTACAAATGAGGTAAATTGTGCGAACATAGGGGGAATAATACGCCAAGTTTATGTGCAATGGTAAATGCATGTTGATCAAGTACAGCTTTAAAAAACTGTCTGTAAGCAAGTATTAGGAAATATCACGCTGTTGTTAGGTTTCACAATGCTAGGTTTCACAATGTCCCCAAAAGAATTCTGCATTTCAGATAATTTATACTTTTATGGAATAGGCAGCATTTTAACTACGTCTCGCAGAGTTTAACATTTCTGGCTTATTTAGAAGCGTTAGGAATATTTATTGAACCCTCATTTCTTGCCTTTAACTTTTTCATGCATGATATGCTGGGTTCGCATGGTGTCCTCATTGAACTAAAGGAGGTAGCTTCATTCAGTTTTGTGACTTTTAAGACCAGGTAACGTTTGATCTGGAGGTAAAGTTCACAATAGATGGGTAATTGGGACTGTTGCAATGAATTACGTATGCAAGCACTCTAGAGTGCTTGTAGCAATAGCCTCTAGAGCCTATCTAACGAGTGGGGCAGAATTGAGCCCACTGCCCTGACAGAACTGTAAACGCCACCAAGACCAAATTTAGTGAAAATTGGTGGTGCTATGAAAACTCTCTGTGCGAGTTAAATGGGGTTGGGTCAACAGTCTTCATAAAAAAAATCTTATGAGTAGGGAGGTAGTACACCATGATAAACGCTATGGCGAAGTAACATGTTTAGTGAATTAATGTTTTTTTAAAAATTTCCAAAAAGAAGTACTCCAAAGCATTACATGCAAGCCAGATTTCCAACAGAAAAGTCATATACAGGCAACTTTTTAACAGTGCGATATAATTACAGGAAACTGAAATTTCATTTCAACTGTTCGAAAGAAACAGCTGTGCTGGAAATTTGGTTGTAATTCTCCAAGGTCGCACACATCTGCTGTCTTTTCTTGTGTGAATATTGAGAGTCATTCATGTTGATTGTACTTCATTGTGTATAACCTCGATAATACTACTACCTTAACTAGCGATACATTTGCTATAGACCTAAACAGCAAGTACAATTTCTTGTTTAATTAGTAAAATTGTCTGTAACAAATGGGGATTTTCTTTACGTGCCCTGCGGTGCTACTGGGTGGGATCAGGAACCTCTGGACGCTCACTGCCTTTTGTACCTGCATCATCTTGAGACTTTATATAGTTGCAAGAAATAAATGGAAATTTAAATAATATTTCAGGCTGCCATGGTTCACCATGTATGATTTATAGATATATCTATGTCTGGTGAATCTAAAAATAACTGACAGATACATTTCCATGCTTTTTCACTTATTGTAATAGTAATTCCAAATATATATATATATATAATGACAGAGAGAGAGACAGAGAGTTGCGAGATCATTTGCAGTTTGCCCCCCCACCCCCCACTCAAGAAATAATTGGTACGCCACTGTCCAAGAGTGACTTTGGCATGAGAGAAGTACGCGTGCAACTGTGGATTAATGGTTAGAACATTGGGCCACTGTGCTGGAGGACAGATTCGATCCCACCAACAGTCACACACTGCTTTATAGCATTATGGGCAGACTTCACCCACTTTAGAACTGGGTTGAGTGTGTCACAGTTTGCATGAAATCGCAAGATTGTGAGAGGTACGAGGTATAGGAACGTCACTTTGATAAACGAAGTGTGCAAGGTCGCACGTGCATGCAGGTGTCGAAATGTCACAATCATCACAACCTATTGCATACTTAGACAGTTAGCAGTGCTATGTTCTAGCCTAGTTTTCTTAATTTACTTATGCGGCATATCTGGAGAAACATTAGCACATGCAAAGAATTCTCAAAACAGAATTCTGTGACACTCTGCAGATGACTTATTGACGTGAGCTACTTGCAGTTAGGCGCAGGGGAAAAGGGATGGGTCAAATGCATAGCTTCACCACAGCATGGTAGGATGTTAAGTGGCACAGTCAGCGGATAACTTCTTGCTCTACGTGTATGTTTAGTTGCTTTACCAATTCTGAAACCCTAGAGCTTCAGAAGTGTTTAGTAACTTTCGCATGAATATATAGCCTGTTCACATTTCTTTCTTGGTGCAGAGAAAAAGCACTTCAAGCCATACGGGTTCACTTTTTGGTGGAAGCATTAAAGTACCTAGAGCAGCTACTTGTGGCCTGAAGCATCCACAACAGGGCAATATAAATTTCAATGTGGCAAAGTATGCTGTCAAATCCTTAGTTTTTATTGGTTACCTTAGCCTGCAGCAAAATGATAATAAAAGTCATAAATCCTAGTAGCTGAATCATGAAATGCTTAAGTTGTGCATGTTTACATGTTTTCTCCACACCACATATAATTTTAGCTTTTCCTCTAGATGTCTAATAAAACGAATGAGCTTTCACGTTACTACTTATTTAATTGAAATTTTTTGCATGCTCAACAGTGTTAGTAGTGATAGTATGTAAACAAGGCGTGGAAAAGTTTATTTGGGTGCTTTGAGTGAGTGCTCAACAGCAAGTTTTAACAATTGTAGTGAAATTACCTTGGTATTATTTTTATCCCTCAAATATGTCACACCTTTTCATGTATTAAAGCAGGCTACCTTTTATAGCTGTTTTAATGAGCATACAAATTACTCTGCTACATTAAAGTAACATTTAGGTGGGCTACACTGTCATACACGATAAAAATGTGCTGTATTCTTTCACTCAAACAAAATGTGAATAACTTTGAATTAATATTGAGGCCATTTTCAGGTAACATTTCAATGCCCTTTTCTAGATGTTCACTGAATATCTGCGTAATATGCACAAGTCTTGCAACACAATGTCTCTGGGATACTCAGAATGCGTTCTAGAAAAATAAAGAAACATGTATAGTGCATACAAAAATGTGATCTGGATCATTGAAACGTGTTATAATTCTTCAAGTATGCTCAGTGTAGGTACAGGAGCCCAATACTTGATCACCCACGCAACAGTAAAAGCATATGTGAAAGACAGTCCAACAATAAATGTGTGTTGTGCATTTAACGCGAGTTCATTGCAAAAGAGCATAATCTGGACTTGAGCGTTGGATTCGAGTGCTGCCCTTTAGCATGAATTTTTTTATGCTGTTGTCTCTGTCCACTTGTGTTAATGGCCAATAAAAATTGTAGGCAAAGCTATACCTTGCCTCAATATGATAGGATAAGCACCCGATCAAAGTATAGTAGTATAAAAAGGCTAACCGAGGACCTAGTTGGCACATAACTCAGGACAAAAAACAGTTATGTGGAGGCTAGTTGGTTATTGAACACAGAGGCCAAGTTGTGCTGCATAGCTGATACAAAATACTCCGAAGTAAAATGCCAAAGCACACAAGATGGTGCACAATCATCTTGTGTGTTTCGTATCAACTATGCAGTGCAATTTGGCTTCCATGCAAAAGACACACAGTACAAAAAAAAAAAGTCCAGTGTATATCTTTTTGTTGTGCTGTGTGCTTTTCTTGTATTCTTTTCCACTCACTATATCAAAGGGAAGCAATGCTCCCAATTTCATAGCAGGTAAATATTGTGCACCTGCAAAAGAAGTAGAAAAAAGCTATAATAGGTAATATGCTGCATTGGCCTGTCACATACAATGCCAGCTTTGCAGGAAAAGTAAACATTTATAACCAAACTTTATTGGCAGAACCATTACAGCAAACTATACAAGTCTGATTTTTCATCTTAGACAAAATAGCGTACAATTCACATAGAGTGTACGCGTTCCTGATGACTTGATGGTAGTGAATGCACGCAGGTGGTACATCTAGGGGACCTGTACAAAAGGAAAAAGCACAAGTGAAGCACATTAAAAAGAATCTGCAACTTGCACTCAAATATGAATATGTCACTGTGACAATCTGAGTGCTGCTGTGTAGCATTTTTTTTAGCCTGTTGGTCCGCGGCACACGTGCCTGTCTTGCATGAAGCTGCTTAGCACGGCTTCATGACAAGACTTTCTCTATCCGCCACCCGAGAACGCGCTCTGTAGCGGTCAGCTCCGCCGAGAGACTTGCGGCAACAGGAAGGTAATGTGGGCAATGC
>NC_051158.1:173360369-173396058 GCF_013339745.2 Dermacentor silvarum
GTTCCGTTCCATCGAGCCGCACACGATTGGTCAATTTGAACGTCGCGGTTGAAATTGACCAATCATGTGCGGCTCGATGGAACGGAAGGCCTCCGTTCCATTTTGGAACGCGTACAAGATCGCGCCCCTGATTGTATGAGCGACGCGAAGTATCTAGAACTTTCTGGAAGACGTGCTAAAACCCCTATATTTATAAAAGTAGCGCCATTCTTAGGTCTTGCCGCCACCGCGCTCACCCCGGCGCTTCCTCCTCGCCCTCTCTTAGCCGCCTCCTGTCGCCCCAGCCTCCTCCGCTCCCCCATTGACCAATCCGTGTCACGTGGAAGTTCGCGTCGCGCTTTTGTATATTTTTTTTTTTTTCTTTCCAGCGCGCTCCGACTGCCATTCTCGGGCGTGTGCGACGAAAGTGCTGTACGCACAAACGGATCAAACGTGTTAGGGACAAGAACTTCGTTGTGATGGCATGCTGCTGCGCCTTAAGTTGCCGCAACCGACAAGGCGAGTGCAAAAGGCTTTTTTTTGTTTACCATCCGGCGTGCGCAAACGCTTGCTGCACACTTGATATTTGCGCCGTCTCGCATCGTCGCGTTGCTACTTCCAAAACGGCATTATTAAGACCAGTTACTGACTGACGAAGCAAAATCGCGCCTCAAAAACGTCTCCGCAGGGCGCGATCGAAGTTTTCCTCGGATTTCCTCTGGTAGCGCGTTAGCTGTCGTCTGCCACGGCAGGCCCGACACAGGCGGCGCCACTGTCGATTCGCGCCTTGATCGCGCTGGTCGCGCCGAGCGCGATAGTGGAGCGGAGGAGGAGGGAAGTGGATGGCGCTACTTTTATAAATATAGGGGCTTTAAGACGTGCAGGTACCAGGGATTATTCTGGGGCCTTCAATGACTCATGTATAAAAGCCGACGCGTTTCGCCGCTGATCAGATTTCGACGATCGCCGACTGTATTCGCCGCTTTCGTTGTGCTTCAAGTGTAGCTTGCTTTTGTGGGCACATGTTCACCCAATAAAGAATCAGTTTCGTCATACACAGTTTTACGACTGTTTACTTCAACGTCACTACTATGTGACGGTATGGGAATCTGCTGGTCAGACTATCTGAAGTAGAGCACTGCACGGGCCGGTTTTTCAAGTCTGGGCCGGACGCGTGCCCGGAAGTACCATACTTTGGCCGGCCCGGTTCTGTTCGACCCATTAGCCTTTTTGCCTATACGAAGCTAGCTCGATTTCTCCATTACTGTGAAGATACTGTCATGTGATCAACGGCCGCCTGGCGGTCTTCAAGCTGCATCAAAGCAGGTTTTTGCCCTGCATCCCTTCTTGCTGGTTACTTCACAATTTAACTGTGAGAGAAATAAACATTTCATTACTAGCCGAACACGCACAGATTAATATGTGAATATTTGGTATGAAAACAAACCATACAATCGACAGTGAAGAAAATAGGGAGGGATCGGGCTAACAACCACCGGGAGTGGCAGAACCCCGGCTTACATTTAGAGATGAAGTTGTAGAAAAGCACATCGGTTGATCACCATGCTCGTGCTTTAAAGAGTGCGGCAACATACTATAGCGAAGGCATAGGTGAACACTACCGTACACGCCGCGGCCCGCCATTTAATCTCACTTTTGAATCTCATATAGTCATTCGGATACAGTGATGGAACTCGAGCCAATAATTTCGGCGCGAATGTAAATTTAGATACGCTGGTTACTGGGTTTCAGGAATACGATAATACACGGCCACTAGAAGCTTTTTTTCATTAAACCGAAATTGTTGACCCACAAGGCTAACGCTCATCATATTGTCGCACGGGACATGCCATTTTTATTGCTTTATTCGGCTTCATTATAATTATGTCATTTTTAATCGACAATTTAGGCATCCTTGTTTAGAAATATATGCAAATTTAGACTCTGTCTAATTGTGTTTCAGTACAGTGAGTGCATCTACAACGTAGGCTTTCCTTGTTTTTTTTTTCTCCGCCCACATTAAAGTATGATGTCCTTGCTTATTCACGTAAATTCGCAGACAACGCGGCTAGTGCTACAAAAACATATACAAGGCTGCGAACACGAGGGTCGAGACACTTAACGAGTGGAAATAGCATTCAAAATACAAATTTACTGAGGCAATAAAGTGCTCTGCATTTCTATTTTGTTTTTTTACATTC
Organism: Dermacentor silvarum; assembly: GCF_013339745.2. Taxonomy (NCBI): domain Eukaryota; kingdom Metazoa; phylum Arthropoda; class Arachnida; order Ixodida; family Ixodidae; genus Dermacentor; species Dermacentor silvarum. Next base: position 173,362,550 of record NC_051158.1, read on the forward strand.
CCCTCCCCAATGTTGAGAAATTTTGTAGCATCCGCGTAGACTTAAAGCATTTGTCTAAGAACAATATACACTTGAAAGTCTCAGTTTATATAGTTGGGCTAATTGTGAAATAACCTACGGCAGAATATTCAACTCGCTTGAAAATATAACGAAGCAAATTAATGGAAACCAGTAGTAAGTTGCCCTGTGCCTTAAGATACAAAAAAGTTGCAAATGAGCTTTTCAGAATTTATTTGCTACAATTTTATCGAGGTATTCTAAGTAATTCTTGAAAACTTATTTAATTTTTCTTTTTCCGTTAAAATGATCGCGCTGAAAATCTAGATATTTTTGTGCAGCAACAAAATATTGCAGTCGACTCAGCCTCTAGGCACGTCTTCCGCTTTTGACAAATGTAACGAGCTCTATCGAAACTCATCTCATTGATTCCTGTTAAGGATAGCTCGGACACCTGAAACAGTCTAATGAATGTTTTTGCAGCGAGTCTCACACCAATCCAATAGTTTTCCATTTCTTTAGCACGACTGCAATGCATATATATTTCTAACTAAGGTTGATTCGAATCTGTGATGTCTAGCAACTCTTGAAGTGTGCCTTCTGCCGCTATTCCCACCCATCCAAATGTGTTTCCCCTTGTCGATAGGTGGCGCCGCTGTCGAAATCATACCGCTACCTCTATCAAACTTCGGGTCATCCGTCACATGCCTGAGCACGATCACCTCTAGGAATTCGAGGTGTTAATAGGCTGGGAACAATGTGGACAAGAGTTCGTTAGTGTCGCGAAGACAAAAGAATTCCTGCAGAACCCATGTTAAGATGATTATCGAAGTTAATGCGTTTAACATTCACACAATCTAGCGAGCTAGAAGCGACACACCGTGTTAGCTAAGACACCTTTATTTAGAATCCGTAGTGTTTCCCCTGATGTTTCAAGTGATTCGGCTATATGCGGCCATGCGCTGTCTCCCTCATGGAACGGCTTTGTTATGACCATCGCTCGCCAATGTTACCTCACGATGGTAGAACAAGGACCGCAGGCCAACGGTGCATGCAGTGACGACGATGGAATTACGAGGTAGGAATGATGTTGATAGAACGACGAAGGCATATAAGGACGACGGCATGCCAACGATGAGATGATTCTGCAGTGATGGCGATAAATAATTGCGACGAAATTACAATGCCATGGCGCCGGTGTTCTAATCTCAATTGATTGACAATAATTGCACAATACTAGCGGAATGAAATAGAAATTATGCTGATGGAACGTGAGGTGGTATGACGACCAAAGCATTTAGTAATTTTTAGCCAACCAGACACCACTTCTGAATACCATACCAGCCTTCTCCCTTTCTTTTCTCCTATTCCTTCCCAAGACGCTTTACAAACATGTCCTCGGCCGTTGAGCTCAGTACGTCGGTGCTCTAGCTCATTAGGTCACGATCACACGTTTGCAAACGTATCTTGCCAACAAGTGTATTATTCAAGCTCGAACTTAGGGGGAACATTGAGCTTGGGGGCTCCTATCAAAATACATGGGAAATCGGCAATAGTTTCTCAGAGCAACCGATGCACCAAATCTGATGTGCTATGTTGAATTTAGAAAAAGAACTTAAACTGTAGTGATTGCAGAAAGGAATATTTTATTATAGGCTGTCTACTTTTTTTACGTAAAATTTTGAAGAACAGCCAAACTTCGAAAAAGAAAACTTGACTTACAGAGCTATGTACCTCAGCAGCTAAAAATAATATCGGAATTCTGTAAACTGCACCTAATAATGCATCCAAAGCAAATAGCAATCATATATCATACACTATCCTGAAATATACCGCTATGTTGTGAATGTTCCATTTGCAAAACCCTTCCAAACACTATAACAAATTCACGTAAGTTTTAAGGTATAGCAAAACAAATGTTCGCTTTTGATGCTCCAACGGGTGCAGCTTATTGAAATGCCATATTTGTTTTTGCGGATTTGGAAACTTCACGCTTGTATTATTTTTTCAAATTTATGAACATCCTGCGATTCTTTGAAAACATTACACTACATAAACGAAAATTCTATTTGCTGCAGTCTCTGCACTTTATCTTTCCCTCTTAATGCAACACATTTCATTCACATCGGTACAGCGGTTTTCTCATAAAAGCATTCCTGCATTTTACGTGTATTTGAGAATCCGGCATCAAAGATAAGCCCGAGCTAAAGCTTCCTCTTAAACAATGGATCACGCCAGTTCTATAGGAAACCCATGAAACAGAACCCTGACGTATATGCAAGACCGTGGCCACAGTGGTGCATAAATAAAAAGTCTGCTCAACAAAAAAAATATATATTCAACGGAAGCTTCGCGGGGGCCTTTATCTCGGCCAGACATCTCTCCAGAATGCGGACGAGCTTTCTGGCCAGGTGTCTAGCAAAACCGTCGATTCATTGTCAGTAGAGCAAGTAGCTGGCCGTCTTCGAGATAACGCTGATACACAAACGCGCTCGTTCCCAAGCACCGAGGTGAAGCGACAGCTTCAGGGTGTGTTTCTTTTTATTGCGCTTTCTGTAGTTGTGCGTCATAGCATACGTCATAGCGGGAATTTCGAATTCTTTAAAGTCGATACGCCACATGGTGGCGAAAAAAGGAAACTGTACGAAATGTCCCTAATTCCTGGTATTGTTCTAGCGCGCCAATTCTAATGTGAGCGCTTCCGAAGCCCAGGCGAAACGTCAGCGAAGAGCCGCGGACACCTAGTTGCGGGAGCGCGATGTTGAGGCCAAACGTATGCAGAAAGCCGGCGACCCTGAGGGGAAACGAATCGGAACTCCTGCGACAGCGTCGCCTTGTCACAAGCTTCGCTTACTCCCATTTTCTCGACAAGGGAAGGGATCTTAATTTTTTATATGTCATCGTATAGACGTGCCGCTTCATGTCATAGATAGGCTTGCCGTCCGTCTACGCATACGTTCGCTCACACCGTAGGCCACCGGATGAGCAAATCCGTGGGCACAGAGACTACGTCGCTTCGACTTAGTGCTGAATTGTAACTGCGATCTATATAATAGAAGGCTAAGGCTAACATCATGCAAGACGACAGCGAACTGTGCTACAGCAAGAGGTATTTATAATTAGAAACGTCTAGGAGTTTTTTCATTGTTTCGCCTAGCATGGAGAATTATAGCTTCAAAAGCCTCGGAAAAAAATAATCATTTGCAGCCCCATGAGCAAGAGAAAGCTCAGACTCGAGAAAAGAGGACGAAGATAAAGTACTCGAAACACATCAATGACAAACTTGACGGTTGTCAGTGACGGACAGTACAGTTCTGTTTGCTAACACCCAAATGACGAGTATAAAAATTCACGGTATTGCGCACATACAGAATCACAGCCTATCAGACATTAAGCAGAAGTTCCCAGCACCACATTAATGTCTTCTGCTGCCTTCCACAGCAGTAGACGCCCAATGCAATCATGCACTTCAACTGCACGATGCGCTTTGAGATTACAAATCAGAGCGCGCCACACAGATATAAGCACGCGCCATCCTCGGCTATATGTTGCGACCTCTAGCCAATCGGCCGCAATAACAGCGCATTCAAACCCGCGTCATCTCGAGCGACGCAGATAGACATAATTATGTTCGTAAGGCTGCTACCTTCCAATCGTAGAAATTTCTTCTGGTGTCAACTGCGACGGCTCTTTAGGTTTTGTGAATCAACTAATGCCCGACCCACATGGAGCGAAGTTCTTGCAAAAAACTGGCGAACGGCCGCGCGCGGCATCCGCCCGGCGGCCGGCGTCTTTTCGCCGTCCATCAAGGCGGGCTAGATATGTTCGCAGGCGGTCAACCGCTCGCCGGAAGCGGCCAATGTAGGCTGTCAGCGCGGACCAATCAGGGCGCGGTCACGTCCGACTTCCTGCCGCCGTATTTGAATCGGCTAGCCAGCCAAAGAGCCTAGAGCGAACATGGCAACAAAAGCTTCGCAAATCGCGTTCAATGATCGATTGATCACAGCCGTCCAGTCGCAAAATAGTGGTTCAGTTGCAGATACAAAACTATTTTTTCACTGCATTTTACTGGGAATGGAGTCACGCTGTTTTTATCAGCGCTGAAATGGTGGCGGCGGCGGCGGCCGGTCTTTCGCCGCATGAGGGTACAGCACGGCGGCGGACGCTGGCGTTCCGCCGCGCTTGTGCGGGCCGCGCGATGTTCGCCGTGAAGTTCGCTCCATGTGGGACGGGCTTTAGTGAGCACGCGCCATACGCACGAACTGTGAAACGCTGCCGCTTCGGCGCCGGCAGGAATGCGCGAAGGCAAGCGCCATCTGATGGTGTTGCAAGAGTCCCAGAGGCGCACGCGAGCAAGTTCACAGCGGATGGACAAATGGTTGGATTGATGCTAGGAGCGACCCTTCGGGATGTGGCGGTGGTTTGAGCAACCAAGCTCTTGTTATTATATTGCCTATAATGTCCTAGCTATCGTCAAATAAAAATAGAGAAAACGCGAAGAATTATTCTCAGAAAGCTTTCTGAACCGCTATTGGAAACCTTGTTTTTCTACGACTCCTTTGTTTGTCGTTTCCCTACTTCCACCAATCTTCCAATCGGCTCTTACAAATCTCTACTGCTGACATGTTTACTTTCTCCCTGCTCTCGCTGAACCCAAAGGCTTCAAGGAAGCCAGAGGTGCCTAATCGACCGCTGGGATATATCTTCACATTCTGATAAAACATGCTCCATCGTTTCCCTAGCTCTACCGCAGCAAGCACACGCTTCTTCTTCCTTGTTGTATCTCGCTTTATAAGTGCGTGTTCTAAGGTCCTCATCTCGCTTCGAAAAGTAAAGAGCTTCCCCTTGAGCAGGTCCGGATTCAGGGAGGATGTCCGGATGTCTTGACCCCCCCCCCCCCCCCCACCTTAGATTTCTGCAGCGCCCCTCGCTGACAGGGTGACAGCCCTGTCGCAAAAAAATGTGGATTCCAGCATTGTTCAAAAGTATTTTTTGCAAGTACCAGTGGTAGCAGCCATGTAGAAGTAAAGCTAGCTCGTTCATAATCTTAGCTGTTTTCTGTAGGGGTGCGGTGTCGCGAAGTAGCCGTAGTTATTATTTTTCATGAACACCTTGGACCTCCTGGCGCCGGCCGTGCCCGTTGGGGGTGACGAGCAAACGAGGGAACGTCCCTTTTGTCAAGCACGCCCATGTCCACGCGAGCGCCTTCGCTCCTGATTAACTTAGAACCCCCTCGGGGTGTCATCGGTTGTCTCTTTTTTTCTTATTGTTACCTGGAAAAGACAGGGGTGCGGGGTAGCGCGTTCAGGCCGGAGAAAGAAAGCTAACAAAGCGGAGAGACGTCGATAACAACAATGTGAATACAGACAACGTGAACACTGACAGCGAAAGCGGGACCGTGCAAAAGCGCAGAACTTGTGCGTCGCAGGACCATGAGTCCAAGGAAGAACGTCACCGTCTGTAGTCGCTCAAGCTTGCGAAACTTCAGGTGATGATGATGATGATGATGATGATGATGATGATGATGATGATGATGATGATGATGATTTAATGGCATTTCCTCTGAAACGGGGCGGTGACAAATAGTCACCTAGCCTTCTTGATTTAATCAGGTATGCTATACATGTTTTACAGCGAAGCTGTACATGTCTACGCAAAACGACCATGATATGTTGTGCCTTGCGCATGTTTAGTACGGACTTAGGGGACGTTGTTTTCAAGAATGAGATTCAGTTGTTAGTCCAGCCACCTTCCTGTCGCTTTGTCTATGTCTGCTTCTCGATTTTTCTATTTTCAAGTTTGCTGACATTTTCCTAGTATAACCGCGTACCAACGAGCCCAACAAGCCACTCTCATGAATTAATTTCTTGTTCTTTGGGCTCTTTCCTAATCGGTTTCCTTCTACAGTCCGTACGAACCTGTGTGTGCGGACGGCATAGTTTATTACACCATCAAGGCACGGTACATTTCCAAGTGCATCAAGAACGGTGTTCCACCCGCTGATGTGATCGTGCTATTCGGAACACTGCCGCCTTTGGAGGGACATGGGAAGAGGATTTCGAAGATTCTAATTTCGGAGACAAGGAGACAAGTCAGGTTCTGGCAAGGTTGCCTCAGGTTGACGTGCCTTCAAGGTCACGATTGCCGCTTGGGACCAGCTCTGCTGCGTCAACACATCCACCGAGCTGGATTGTTGGTAGAAGTCTTTTGGCAAGACGTGGTTCGTCATGTTCCGAAGCGGAGCAAGGTAAACTCGGAAACTGGACGGATGGTCTATCTCGACGACGCTTCAGTTCCAGCTGGAGTGCCCGACGTGTTGGTCAAGGGACCTAAGTTCGCCCTGCCACCGAGCTTGCGTGGTTACCAGCTTCTAACAACTGTCCGGGAGATATCATGAAAAGTGCCTTCCGATGAGAAGGAAAGGTGCCTATCAGAATGTATTGAACAACTTCGGAATTCAGGACCTTCTCGTGGTCCCTCTAAAAAGCTCATGTGGCCTGTTGTACGTTTCCTCGTTGACAATGACCTTGGAATTATTCAGTCCGATAAGGAAGGTGGGTTTGTTGTCCTCCCGAATACTTCGTTCAGTAAGAAAGCCAAAGAAGCTTTGAAGAAAAACTTCAAGGCAGTTTGCGTAAAACCAGAAAAAAAGTGAAAAAAAAGTGCTCTGGAGCTTCTGAACAGGCTTAACCTCGAGTTTTTAGAGAAGACTGTTAAGAAGAGCAATGTTGGTGGGCTTTCCGCTTTTTTCACCGTGAAAACACGCAGGCCTGACTTGTTTCCATGTCTCCGAAATTAGCATCTCCTAAATCCTCTTCCCATGTGCCTCCGAAGGCGGCATTGTTCCTAATAGCGCGATCACATCACCGGGTGGAACACCGTTCTTGATGCACTTGGGAAGGTACCGTGCCTTGATCGTGTAGTAAACTATGCCGTCCGCACACACACATTCGTACGGACTGTAGAAGGAAACGGATTTAGGAAATAGCCCAATAAACGAGAAAATGAATTCATGAGAGTGGCTTGTTGGGCTCGTTGGTGCATGGTTATACTAGGAAAATGTCAGCAAACTCGAAAATAGAAAAAATCGAGAAGCAGACATAGTCAAAGTGACAGGAAGGTGGCTCGACTAACTGAATTTGATTCTTGAAAACAACGTCCCCTAAGTCCATACTGAAAATGCGCATGGCACAACTTATCCAAAACACAGTCAACATCCTTTTTATAGACGGTTACACTGATCAAGAAATAGAAGCTCTTTCTTGGTAAGGAACACAGATGGCGCGCTTACACACTTCTCGGGACCAAGATGACTGCCCTTTGAGAACCACAGTGACAGAAGAAGGTTCATGGATGAAGCCTGCTGGAAGGTTCTTGCAGCGTTCCTTAATTGCACTTGCTACTGAGGACCCATTCGGCATTGACATTTCAATTCCTTTTTTCCCCTTCAAAATCTACATTGTACTACCTATAGCTGCAAGAGATCCGGTCGCATCAATTTCTTCTTTGCTTTTTTTTTCTACCAGTACTACAAACGTCTCTTGCTTATCTCAACTGCTGACAGGTTGACGGTTCCGTCCACTTAAAACCTGAGGGCTTCTGGAAGGTGTACGTTACCTGCGGTTCTCACTGGGTGAATCCCTTCGCCTTCCATCAGGGTGTGCTGAGTGGTCTCCGGATTTTGGCTGCAGCATCCACATGCCTAATCTAGTTCAGAATATTTGCTCCGGTATGTTCTTGTCCTTAGGCAACCGGCTCGAGCCTCAATAACCAAGGCACGGCCCTTTGTTTTATCGTACATATTCTCCCTTCTAATTTCTTTTTCTCATTCTTGTAAATCTTCACGGCCCTTTTTGTTTCCATTCCCAATTGTCTCCACTTCACTGGCTCTATATCTCTTTCTTTCTGATGACTCCTGGTTGTCTATTTACAGTTTCAATTATCCTGTACTTCGTTGCCAACTTTCTTGACCTCTTCCTCCATTCTGTGTCTACGCTTTTCAAGTACAGATACTTGTGCACTTTAGCCGCCCATTTATTTTCATTCATGTTCCTGAGTCTAACACTCAGGAACATGAAGCAACTAAACTTAGAGACTTAGATAAATTATCAGGTAGAGCCGCCAAGCTGCGCCTCATAATGTATCTGGCACAAATGTGTTGTTGTGTTCAAGACATGGGTCGCTCAGGAGCGAGCCGGATCTTGTGAGCGGCTCTTTTTAAAGAGCGAGTGAGCGGGCGTTCAGTAAAAATGAGCGGCGGTTCTTTTGGAGAAAGGGAGCCGGTTCTCTCGCGTTCAGAGAGCCGTGCCGATGCGTTCCGTCAGAGCCGGGTCTTCTGCTGGGTGCGACTTCCGCGCCATCTATTAGCGGTACGAGAAAGCAACTGCACTCCCGCCCTTCATCGCAAGAGTCGACATCTATTAGCGGTACGAGAAAGCAACTGCCCTCCCGCCCTTCCTCGCAGGAGTCGTCTTCACCCCCTCGCCTTCGGCTGAAGAATGAAAGAACCGCCGCTCAGTTATTGAACCACCGCTCCCTCGCTCTTCAAAAGAGCGGCTCAAAAGATGCGGCTCGCTCCTGAGCGCTCAGGAGCCAGCCGCTCTTTTCGCCTCGGCTCCCTCGCTCTTCAAGAGACCAGGCTCGCTCCTGAGCACTCAGGAGCGGGCCGCTCTTTTAAAGACCGAGGAAGCCGTGGTTCAGTAAATGAGCGGCGGTTATTTCGGAGTGAGGAAGCTGGTTCTCACTCCTTGAATGAGCCGTGCCGAACCGTTCCGTCAGAGTTGGGTCATCTGCTGGGTTTCGATGTTTTTCGATTTCTGACCGACGAATGGTGGCCGGTGTGGGCCGACTCGCGCTACTGGTACTCGCTCGCAGTGTGTGGTGTGCCCAGCAGTCCCCTTGGTTTTTTGTGCGTCTTATGGTGTGGCACCTGATGCCACCGAGGGGAGAAGTAAAGAAGTCTTAATTGGCAAAGGATGGTACCGTTCGTTGCCCGCTGCTGTTCGAACGATGTCGCACGACTCTCACCGATCCCACATCGTGCGCTGGTCCAATAACACTTCGAAGATAATCTTCCGTGTCTTTAAAGGGCCCCTAAACCACCTCAGATATGTTTTGAGCATTTCAAGTAAACGTGCACCGAGTTCAGAATGCCGTCAAGATCAACGATACCAAACGCTGCAGCGCTGTGGGAGCGCCACAAAAAAAAAAAAAAAAATGCCGTGCTCCTCCCCTCGCCTTTCCGGTATCCCCAGCGGTCGTCACGATGTCAGCAAGGGGAATCTGGTGATGTCAACTGCGGAAACGATATCCATTGGTTAAACAAGAACCTACGACTTCCGGCAAGTCTGTTGGCAGGTACACGCGCTTTCTGCTCTTCCTCGTCGTGTTGCTCGTTTGTGCACCCTTGCGAATCGGTATTTACAGCCCGCAACGCAAGTGCCAAATCGCTCGCGTTCCAACACAGTCGTGCTTAGCGGTCTGATTAGCTGCGCGAACAGAGTGCGACATTGTTGGCCTTTCCAGACGTGCGCGCACCACAGGGTCTATAGCGGTGCGCTTCGCATAACACGGGCTGGCACCGCAGCAACAGCGGGTAGCCGAGAAGCGCTGAGTCACGTTACCGGCATGGAACTCATCGCACTCCGTTTGCCATTCACGGGCCGCCGTTCAACAGCGGTTCTTGCTCGCGAACGGTGAGATTTCCTTGCCGTACGTAGAGAGGATGAGACCGGGACTCATTTGTGCGGCAGATTCACCGCCGCTGATCGTTAGACGGCGCCAATATCGTCGCTAGGCCTTTTCTGGTGCCCTTCAAAGCTAAAACGGACGGCGCTTTGAAATGAAATACCGACGCTCACAAGCCGCAATATTTTCTTGTTGTTGTTATCACTCTTCGCAATAATTGTACACAAAGAAGAAAAATACGCTGATATTAGCGGCACCGTCGGCTGCGATGCGAGCACAGCTGAGCCCGTCGTCTCCCGGCTGCAGCTGATGTTTTCGTTGCCGGTGGCGGAGGCGCGCAGGTTCGCGGTCGTCGATTGGGCCATTGATGGTGCAGCGGGTGGGGCGCCGGCCGAACTGCCGTCTACTTTGGACACCTCTCGCGGGGCAGACGTTCTACGGCACTGGCGGACGGTTCGCCGTCGGTATATGTGCCGCTAGCGTGGACGTGACAGGAAGTATGCAGTGTTTTGAGAAGCGCGTTGGCGATGACGTATGTCACGTGACCTTTCGAGAAGCACTCGGCGAGGAGGGGAGACCAGCCGAAAAGGAGAGTAGCGAAGCAAAGAGCGAAACGAGCGAGGGCCGTTTTTCGGTCATCAAACGCGTGTAACTCCGCTATTACGGCACCATTTCGTTGTAGACTCGTGCACAACTGCAACACCACAACTAAATTTCGACCTCTGGGTGGTTTAGGGGCCCTTTAACGACAAGAGGTGATCGTACAGTTTACGTCCTGGTCTTCATTTGTGCTAATTAGTGTAGTCATGAAAATGTCGCCCATGACATCCACTTCAGTGCATTTCCTGAGCGTGTATCATTAGCATGTCAATAAAACGAGGCCAATGATCTGTTGTGTTGTAATAGAACTTCATTTCTTTCTTTTTCTTTTCTTTTTTTTTCTCCTGGTGTATGATGGCATGATCGCCAGTATCGCGCGTGCACTCAAGAGAGAAAAAAAAAAAACGAAAGGTACGTCCGGCAGTCTTGGGGATCTTTTGTATGATTTTTGTATTAAACTTCAAGAAATGATTTCTACATTCATTTTGCATGGCGTTACGTCTTACTCATAATATAGTGAACGTACGTATGTGAATAAATGAATAACGTTGAAATATAATATACGATCATTTCGTGTTCTTAGTTTGACAAAAAGTTGATTTTAAAGTACCACAAAAAATGGCACAGTTTCGCCCTAAGGGCGAAGCAATGAATGCGATAGCAACACAGCAATGTCATACGAAGTAAGGTGAGCGGCTTTGGTAGCAATATGAATTGTAGTAAACATGAGCTGATTAAGTAGCAGGTGTGCTGCGGCGTAAGTGGACCGACGTGAAGACAGACTCGATGACCACGAGAAGGCGCGTGTGAAACGGTGGTGTTGATGAGAAGCGCTTCCCGTGTGCAGCGCGCGTGCGAAGGGACACACCTGTAGCGCTGCACTGCCGATCCGGGCAACATTACATGTGTAGCGTGCGTTGGAAAATGTGGCCCGACTATTACTAACTGAATGAACAAGCGTGGTGTGAGCGCGCACAAACAAACACGAATTGATCACACTGAATGACTGCAGACAACGACTGTCAAAACGCTGGTAGCAAGCCCATACGCTGCAGCGGGCGAAGGTACGTGCGGTCTATCGCTTCAACAGAAACTGAGCGGCGAATGCACAGTACATAAAGGTCAGAGCCGTGTGGAGATAAGAGACGGTGCGGCGAGCGACGAGCGCGGTTGTTGGCAGAGTAGAAATGCCCCCCCCCCCCCCCCCCCGCTCCCTACGGCGCTGGCTTCCCGCTTCCTTGCTTGCGCGTGGGAGAGATAAGAGACGGTGCGGTCGAGCGACGAGCGCGGTTGTTGGCAAAGTGGAAGTGCCCCCCCCCCCCCCCCGCTCCCTCCGGCGCTGGCTTCCCGCTTCGTTGCTTGCGCGTGGGAGATTGAGTGCGTTCGCTCTCCGTGATAGCGCGCGTCCCCGCACGCTTCCGCTCGGGCATACGGCGCGCGGTGAAGATTTTATCTATACGGAACCTCACGGCGACGACGACGGCGACGGCTACGGCGACGGCGATGGCAGAAATCCGGTTGAAGTGTCCATATAATTGCTATCGCAATAAAACGGACAAGCTTCTGTAATGACGATGACGTTACATACTTTTTTTTCTGAAAAAAGTACGTCGCATTCTGCCTGTCACAGTATCATAAGCCTTTTATCCCCAATATCAGAAAAGAAAGCTTCATTACAACTAAAAATTCACGCTTTCAATATATGTAAAGAAATTCTCTAAACATAACGAAAATACCAACAACACGGTTATTAAATTATGCATATATCGTTTTTTTTTCAAAGCCACATAACTATAGAATATGCATAACACAGGTTTAAGTGAACCGGTGAGCCATTCAAATGAACCGGTTCATTTCAGTGAGCGGAACCGTTCCGAGCCGCTCACTGAAGTGAGCCGTTTTGCCCATCTCTACAGTGTGTTCAGCTGCGTTAATTTGGGCAACGTCCTTTTCCTGTAAGTTTAGAGAAACCGATACCTGGCTTCGCTACAGGTGTTGCACTAGCCGTGTAAGAGGCGGGTTTATCGTGAACAGAAACGATGGATGGATGGATGGAAAACTTTAATGAACAGAAACGATGAAATTCTGTAAATAATAAAGGCTACTATTATCATCATCATCATTGACCGAAGCTGACCCCCCTCCCTCAAAAAAAACCTGGATCCACAGCTGCCCTTGAGTTATCATGATTTGCTTCTTTCTTGATTTCTTTTGTCCCTCTTTTGTAGTTACTCATAGCAGGTTTTTTTTTTCCACTGACGCTACCGATGAAATTATCTCAGCTTTTCCGGCATTCCATTTGACGTTCTTTGTTGCCTTGTTGCTCACAATACCGTAGGTCGCACATTTGCTGGTAAGGTTCCTAGTTCTTTTCCTCCACTGTGAATCACTGTTTTTGCTGAACAAATATCTAAACACTCTCACAGCCCATTTTCTTGCTTACATATTTCTCAGTCGTTTTTTTATAATCAATTCTACTATGAGCTTCTCTCACCTCAAAACTTGTGCAGGCCATATCACCCTGCACAGCTTCATTTGTAGTCTTCTCGTGAGCGCTCCATGCGAGGTGTCCCACACACCTTTGGTTGCGATCGAGTCCTGATTGTTCGCCTGACTTCGAGCAAACAACTGCATTTCCAAATGTAAGTCCTGGAACCATAACACCTTTCCAAATATCCCGGAGCACCTCGTACCTGATGAGAAGACGACGACGTTCGATCCAGTGCGGACTAGCGAGCATCGGTTCACGCTTCTGTAAATGTTTTTGGTCAGAAAAACGTCTCATCTTCAGCGTATTCTTGCACCATTAGACGCATTTCGTCTAGAGGACCACGCCGACACCAAGTTCTTGTCGGTGGGTGGTCATTTCGCCATTCTTCGGGACTTTTTACCCGACCCCGCCGCACGGTTAGGCCTACTTTCCTGCATAAGGCACGTTGAGACCTAGCTCTCGCACGCCGCCGTGCCCAAGAATGTCCATGCAAGTGACGGTCGAGGGGGAGGACATCACCCCCGAGGAGTGCCTGAAGTCCGGATGGACCACGGCTATTTCCAATCGCAAGTTGCAACAGCAGCCCGGCGTCAGCGACCCGGCGAGTTCGACACAACGTGGCAGCGGCCGTGGCGGGTCCCGCACCCCACCGCCGGCGGCGTCAAGAAACGCCTCGCCGCGGCCTCGAGGCTCTCCCGCTTGCCGAGGGAAGACTTTAGGATCATCGTGCGCCCTAGAGGCGGGCTGAACGTCAGGACTATCACCCAGATCAAGGTGACACAAGCCTTGGCCATGGCGGCTCAACTCGCCCCGGCCGAAACGGAGGGGGACATCGTCTGCCCCAACGTGCACCAAAACATCTATGTCGTGAGTACGCCGACGGAGAAGAACGCCCATGCTTACGCGAACGTGGAAGTTCTACTCGTGGGGTCTGCCCGATGCGAAGTCAACTCGTACCTGGCAGCACCGGATAACACGTGCAAGGGGATCGCGCGGGGCGTCGACCTCGACTTCGACCACAACCAGCTGCGCGACATGATCGTCCAGCCGAGGAACCCAAAGGCCCTCGAAGTGAAACGCATCAAGGACACCACCACGATCGTCGTTCTTTTCGACGTACTCAAAGTGCCGAACTATGTCAAGTGCGGCGCCAGCATGCTTCGCTGAATCGCTGTACGCTTTACAGACGCCAGACAGACGTTTGCTACGCCTGCGGAAGGCTGGGTCGCCGCGCCGACGTGTGCCCGGCCCCGGTGAAAACGATTTGCAGGGGATGCGGACTCGCGTCCCCCGCGGAAGACCACGAATGCTCGCCCAAGTGCACCCTCTGCGGGGGGCCTCATCTCACGGCGGACAAGGCCTGCAAACAACGCTTCCAAGTGCCCTACGTCGTCCGTCGCAGAAGGAGGCAGCGAAAGCGCGCCGAGATAACACAAGCGCGGCAGGTGGCGACCAGCTGCCACGCATGTGATTCGGGCCTGCCCAGGGCGTCCTCGAGGGGGCGCAGCGTCACGCCAGCCGGCCGGCAGACGCCAGCCGGCCACGCGGCCGGCCGGCAGGGAGCACGCGGAAATACACCAAATCAGGGGGTACAGGGCGACATGGGATGGACGTCATTCGAGGGCAGGGAAGCCAGCAGCAAGATAGAATTTCAGGAGCGATTGAGAGAAATGGCAGAAAAGCGGTGCGCAAGGAGAGTTTTCAGTTATTTGTACATGAGGAATGTTGATACAAAATGAAGGAAGCTGACCAGAAAACTGTCAATCAAATATTTGGACTGCAGGAGGGGTGCAAACCAGGAAACAGCGGTTAAGAAAAAGGTTAAGGAAGCAGTGGAAAACAGGGATGCAGACGAAATCAGCACTGGGAACATACAGAACTTTCAAGCAAGAAATTGCCAAAGAAAATATCTACGATAATTCTAGGGGAAGCTCTTTGTTGTTTGAAGCCAGGACGGGAGTATTGCGGACTAAGATGTACCGAGTCAAGTACTAAGGTATAGACACGTTGTGCTGTGCGTGTGGAGAAGAAGAGGAAACGGCTGAACACCTCATACTTTTCTGTAAAGGGCTTAACCCTACAGTGCAAGTCAACGGGGCTGATTTTTTCAACGCATTGGGGTTTAGGGACAGTGAAGGCAAAATAGACTTTAAGCGGGTAGAAATAACCAAACAGAGGTTATCTGATTGGTGGATAAAATCAAGGCACGGGTGAAATTTCACCCACCACAAAGTACAAAATATGTTAATAGTCATGGCTAGGTGGCGTATGCCACCGCCCGATTTAAAGGGTTCAGCCTCATCCATCCACCCATCGGCCGACGCAGCCGGTCCAGAGGGCACTCCAGCTCCAGGGGGCGCTCTCACTCGAGAGTCAGGATCCAGGAGACCGCCTAGGCCGATCGAGTTAAACAGAAGTACAGTGTACTAGAAGGGGGCAGTGGGCTTACTCTCCGGCGGAGGCTATGCGATGCGGCGGCTCCACGAATGTAACAGATATGAGCTTCTCCGATAGCCCGAGCGGCGGCGCTGGCGTCAGTTTCAATGGAGCGTGGGTGCGACGGCGCAGCTGCCCAGTGCCCGCCCAGTGCCCGATCATATTCGTTGGAGTTGCAGAGCTGCGTTGTTTTTTTTTTTTTTTTTTTTTTTGTGGACGTCTTTTTTTCGCACATAGCCTTCAAGAGATTAGTATGCCTTGCAGTAACTGAGCCAGGCCGCGGCATCGACAAAATCACTGTTACGCGCCTGGGTGCCAAACAGGCTAAGCTTATGTGAAGGATGGGCCGAAGTTGTCCTTGTTTGGCGTCCCGAAGGATAAAAATAGGCGGGAAGAGTGGGAAAAAAACCTCCACAGAGCTGACAAGCCCCTGGACGACACGAGCGCAGTATGCGAGCTCCATTTCGAGCCACGTTTTGTGCTCATGTCCACCGCAGTTCCTGATCACTGAATTGTCTTTCTTTTTATGGTCTAGTTAGGTCAGTTAGCGAAGGAAACTGCGAGGAAGGTACACTGGGCTCCTTACAGGAAGTTGACTATCTCGAAGCATCATGTGACCGAAATGAGTGCAGTCACACTGCTGCTAGCGCTACTGCCACAGAGGCCACAGAAAACGTGGTGCCCCAGCATTGCACGGGCCTGCGGGTTTCAAACGACCATAACCAGCACGTGGCCAGAAGCGACTCGAGACTCACTTAACACATTGCGGGCTATGTTGCGCGGGAGTATATTGTCAATTCCAGCACAAAATGCCAAGAATGCATAAAGCTGCTTACTATGACGCCACCAGGCGAAAGTTTTCATGCCCGGCTAACAAACTTCTGTGACCGAGGAGGCCTCCTTTATCCCTCCAGTCAGCTGTACGGCTTCGTGAAAAAGCTAGAGGATCTTTTCACAGAATGCTTCTGTCAGAGTGAGCCACACTCTGACAGTGTTATGGACATGCTGGCAGTTAAGAGTAAGCTTCCCCTCGAAGTTGGCTGCAATGTGCACACTCTTAGCCTCACAGCTGAAATAATTAGTTTTTACATTGTCACACGACTGCATTTTTATGTGAAAGAAATTAACTGTGACAAGGCAGGAAAGCGGCAGAGGACCAAGCTGCTGAAGTTGAACCATTGCTTATTAGTTGAAGTGCATGAAACAATGGCTTGCTGTACTTGCAAATAAAAGCTTTGTGTCAGCAACAGTCCTGTTATTTTCATTTTGCTTACCCTTATATAGCTGTACATAAGCACAGGCCTGAGCCTAATTGTCAAGTGAACTAGTTTTCACTTTTTGTTCAGGCCTCCCTCCATTTCTTTATGGAAAACATCAACCTGATTTGACTTAATAAATGTGTGCCAGCGTAATGATGGTTAATAATAAACGCAGAAGGCTACTGTGAAGCAAGGAACAACTAAAGTGCAACAATGAAATATTTAAGCCATATATACAAATTCAAGTTGGCTAAGCAAAGGCACAAACCTGGTTAGCATGCCTGATGGTTTTTTTTATTTTTTTTTTAGCCCAGCTGGGTAGTATGTGCGCACTGTTTTCTGTCTGACAAAATTTTACATTAGGTCGACACGGCATGAAACCGTATATTTGGTCACCGTCCCTTTCATTCAAAATTTTCTTTCAATTTTTTTTACGATTGCCCGATAATTCGGAAAATTTGAAGGCCCCTTCCACATAAGCCCAAGAGTAGCCGTCTTCCTTTTCCACAAGGTACTATTATGGCAAATATCACGTGGCCTAAACAAATATAGTGCTTGCTAAAGATATGTAAGGACTGTCAAGTATGCCAAAATTAAAAACAAATAAGAGTGTGAACTGCTTCGAACTGAAACCGTCAGAAACGCAAGGAAAATCAAAGCTTCTGCAAGCAAAGCTTCCATTGAAGTTGCCAGTGGCGCCACCTCTTGGATGCGACGCTGACTGCGTCAGAGCAGCGGCAGAGTAAGCCCACTGCCCCCTTCTAGTACACTGTAACAGAAGCCTCCAAAGATAACGAAGGGTTCGCCGCCAGAGCAGAGCAATCCTAGAGTCGCGCACTTAGAGCAGGAAAATGCACAGCTCAGAGCCGCGTTGCAGCAGCTCAGGGCCGAGTTCGAGTCATTTCGAAAGTCGGGTTCCTCTGTGCCGCCCGTGCAGGCCCCCATGGAGCTCTCCTCGGAAACGCAGGAGCCGGCGCGGTCCGCCAAGAAGCGGGCCCTCGCGGACCCCGTTGAGGGAGAAGGGGACCTCGAGGCATTCAAAAGCGAGATTGGGAACTCCATGAAGGAGGTTAGGGAGTCGGTGCACAGCCTCCAAGGCTCAATCATGAGCTTAGTAGAAGCGGTGGCTACTCTCACGAGCAGGGTCAACACCCTCGAAACAGGGTCGCTCTGGGAGAGTCAACCCCCGGGTACTCGGGTGCGGTTAGAAGTGGTCTACCCTCAGAAACGGAGGGTTCTAGGCGCGGTTCCCCGTATGAAAGGCCAAGCAAACGCTCCAAACATGGCGGGTCCGGATAAGGGATTCTTAATCTGGCAGTGGAACTGCGCTGAGTTCTTGCCGAAAAAGGCAGTCCTGCAGCAGTTCGTTTGTTCATGTGAGCGTAAGCCGGACGTCATTTTATTACAGGAAACTCTTAGGGAAACAGTTTCGCTGCAGGGTTACAGATCCCACCCCGTCTTTGGCGCAGGCAGGAGGGGCATTTGCTTCCTCGTGTCCAAGCGATGTTCTTTTGTCGTACACTCCATGCGCATGGATTACAGCAAGGTCGAGCATTCGCTAATCGAAATCATTCCCAACGCGTGGCTAAAATCCAACATCTTTATTCTGAACATATACAGGCCGCGGGGCTGGCGGACGCTCCCCGCTGGTGGTCGCGGGCGACTTCAACGCCCGGCACCGCGAGTGGGGCTACCTGTCGTCGACTGCGAAAGGGAGCGAGCTCTGGCAAACGGCAGCCGATCACGCACTTGTACTTTTGACGGACCCGGCCTTCCCCACCAGAACGGGCACTTCGATCACCAGGGACTCCACGCCTGACCTCACCTTCATCAAAGGGGTGGGACCGGCCTCGTGGAGTAACCTGCACGAGGACTTGGGTAGCGATCACTTCATCCTGGCTACCTCCTTCGAGGTGTCGAGCAGCCCCCCCCCCCCCCGCCGCGAATTTAGGGTCACGGATTGGAACCTATTTCGAAAAATCAGGGAGGGAAAGATGGCGGATCCCACAGACTTTAAAGAATGGTTGTTGCAATTGAAACGGGACGTCGAGTCCGCCACCAAGACAATCCTCACGGACCTCAAGGTGGACAGGTTGGACAGCCGTCTCGCTCACCTCCTCGAGGCCAAGGCTGCTCTCCTGGTCAGGTGGAAGGGGCAACGGCTCAATCGTAGACTCCGTAAGAGGATAGCAGTACTAAATCGCACCATTGAGGAACACTGTCGCACGCTCGCTATTTAACAGTGGGACGAAATTTGTAATTCGGTCGATGGGCAAATGCGCACGGGAGGCAAATGGAACCACCTGAAGCAGCTCCTAGACGAATCGGCCTCAAAGTCCAACCAGAGACTAGCTATGGACGAGATTTTGCACGAAGCCAAACGGGAAGGCTCCACCGTGCAGGAAATTATCCAATCGTTGGCCGACAGATACCTATCCACAGGGCCCTCGGGCGACGCGGACTATCCCCGCTACCGGGGTCTCCAGCGGGAGGACCTGGATGCTCATTTCTCTAAAAACGAGGTTAGGGAAGTGCTTTTTACCCTGAACGGCCGATCCGCCCCGGGACCGGACGGAATTTCTAACAGGCTTCTTCGCAATCTGGACGAAAGTGCTATCTCCACGTTAACGGACGAGATCAATCGCGTGTGGGATTCGGGTGACATTCCGGACGATTGGAAGCTCGCGTCGGTAGTTCTCATTCCAAAACCAGGCCTGACTCCCGGCCTAAACAACCTGTGACCAATCTCGCTCACTTCGTGCATGGGAAAGGTCGCGGAACACGTCATTCACAACCGGATATCTAGGTACATTGAGGAACGCGAACTCTTCCTCTACACCATGGTGGGCTTTCGTCCGTCCCTGTCATCTCAGGACGTCATGAAACTCATTAAACACCAGATCATCGATAGGGACACCAGAGACGTCAGGGCTATCCTAGCACTGGATCTTGAAAAGGCCTTCGATAAAATTTCCCATAGGCACATCCTCGATTCCGTTACGGAGATGGACCTTGGATCCAAGTTTCACGGATTCGTCAGTTCGTTCCTTTGGGGCAGGCGCACCACTCTCAAGGTGGGCGAGGTAAAGTCTGATCCTTTCGAGCTGGGAGCAAGGGGCACCCCTCAGGGGTCGGTCATCTCGCCACCTCTCTTCAATGTCGCCATGCGCGATCTCTCAGCCCGTCTGTCCGAACTGGACGGCGTTAATCACGCTCTTTACCCCGACGACATCACGGTGTGTTGCGATGGCGGCAGTGAAGGCAGAGTCGAGGAATCCCTACCGGCGACCCTGAGCTGCACGGACGATTTCTTGGCGGGCACGGGGCTCCGGCTCTCCCCCTCCATGTCCGAACTCCTTTTGTATCGACCGACCAGTAGGGGGCGCATCCCCAAGGGTCAGGTGCCTCTGGAAAAGGTCGACATCTCAATTCGCACGGCCATCGGGCAGGTCATTCCCAAGGTGGAGGCCATCCGCGTACTCGGTATGCTCATCGACGCAAATGGTTGTAATAGACAGACGATCGCTCGTATCGCCACCAAAACGGACAACATGGTCAGGCTCATCACTTGGGTCTCCAACAGTGGCGGAGGGCTGGGGGAGGACAACCTTTTCAGGTTGTACCACGTCTTCCTAATGAGCCACATCACGTACGTGGCCGCCGCGCATCGCTGGCACGGATACGAGAGGGCAAAGCTCGAAGCGCTGATGCGCAAGAGCATCAGAAAGGTGCTCGGCATCCCCATGGCCGCCAGCACGGAGAAGCTCGTGCAGCTCGGAGTCCACAACACTCTCGACGAGGTTGTCGAGGCACAGCAGACTGCCCAGGTCGTCAGGCTCTCTTCCTCGCCTGCGGGGAGGCGGATCTTGGAGGCGCTTGGCTGCAATCCCACTGCCGTCAGGGAGAGGCGGTGCGCGCTCGACGCGGAGACGCGGGAGGCCATCACGGATGGATGGATGGATGGATGGATGGATGGATGGATGGATGGATGGATGGATGGATGGATGGATGGATGGATGGATGGATGGATGGATGGATGGATGGATGGATGGATGGATGGATGGATGGACGGACGGACGGACGGACGGACGGACGGACGGACGGACGGACGGACGGACGGACGGACGGACGGACGGACGGACGGACGGACGGACGGACGGATGGATGGATGAGGCTGAACCCTTTAAACCGGGCGGTGGCATACGCCACCTAGCCATGACTATTAAATTATTTTGTACTTTGTGGTGGGTGAAATTTCACCCCTGCCTCGATTTTATCCCCCTATCAGATAACCTCTGTTTGGTTATTTCTACCCGCTTAAAGTCTATTTTGCCTTCACTGTCCCTAAACTCCAATGCTTTGAAGAAATCAGCCCCGTTGCCTTGCACTGTAGGGTTAAGCCCTTTACAGAAAAGTATGAGGCGTTCAGCCGTCTCCTCTTCTTCTCCACACGCACAGCACAACGTGTCCATACCTTGGTCCTTGACTCGGTACATCGTAGTCCGCAATACTCCCGTCCTGGCTTCAACCAACAAAGAGCTTCCCCTAGAATTATCGTAGATATTTTCTTTGGCAATTTCTTGCTTGAAAGTTCGGTATGTTCCCAGTGCTGATTTCGTCTGCATCCCTGTTTTCCACAGACCCCTCTCTGTTTCCTTAACCGTTTTCTTAACCGCTGTTTCCTGGTTTGCACCGCTACTGCAGTCCAAATATTTGATTGTCAGTTTTCTGGTCAGCTTCCTCCATTTTGTATCAACATTCCTCATGTACAAATAACTGAAAACTCTCCTTGCCCACCGCTTTTCTGCCATTTCTCTCAATCGCTCCTCAAATTCTATCTTGCTGCTGGCTTCCCTGCCCTCGAATGACGTCCATCCCATGTCACCCTGTACCCCCTGATTTGGTGTATTTCCATGTGCTCCCAGAGCCAGTCTACCTACCCCTCGCTGCTTAACTTCCAACCTTGCTCGAACCTCTGATCTCATGCACAGGACCGCATTGCCGAAAGTCAAACTAGGGACCATCACCCCTTTCCAAATCCCTCTCACCACTTCGTACCTATTGTAATTCCACAGTGCCCTATTTTTCATCACAGCTGCATTTCTGCTACCTTTAGCCGTCACATATTTTTCATGTTCCGTTAGGTACTCAGCCCCATTGTTTATCCACACTCCAAGATATTTGTACTTATCCACCGCCTCCAGCGTAACCTCCTGTATCCTATGCTCGCTGCCCTGATTATCATTAAAAGTCATGACTGCCGATTTTTCTTTACTAAACTTCAGACCTAAGCTATCTCCCTCTTTACCACAGATGTCCATTAATCTCTGCAAGTCTTCCTTGCTGTCAGCCATAAGTACAATGTCATCCGCATACATCAGTCCTGGTAATGACTGTTTAATCCATTCTCCTTGCTTGAAATAGGAAAGGTTGAAGCCAAGTCCACTCCTCTCTAATTTTTTCTCTAATCCTTGTAAATACAGCATGAACAACAGAGGTGACAGAGGGCACCCCTGCCTAAGCCCCTGCTGTATCTCTATAGGCCCAGACACCTTGTTTTCCCATTTTATACGCACCTTGTTACTTTTATAGATATCTTTTAAAACATTTCTTACTCCATCTTCCACCTCTAGAGTGCCCAGTATGTCCCACAAATCCTTTTGGATTACACTGTCATAGGCTCCCTTGATATCCAGAAAGGCAAGCCATAGGGGCCTGTGTTCCTTTTCTGCTATTTCAATACACTGTGTCAATGAGAACAGATTATCTTCTAACCTTCTTTGTTTTCGGAACCCATTTTGTAGTTCCCCCAGCACCTCCTCGCTCTCCACCCATGCCTGCAGTCTGTCCTTTATAATCTGCGTTACCACCCTGTAAACCACTGACGTCACTGTTATGGGACGGTAGTTGTTTATGTCGGCTTTGTCCCCCTTTCCCTTATATATCATGCTCATCCTGCTCAGTCTCCACCCGTCGGGGGCTTTACCGTCCATTATCATTTTGCTCACTGCCTCTCTTAATGCTTTCTTAGATTTTGGGCCCAATGTCTTTATCAACATAATTGGGATGCCATCAGGACCTGTCGACGTGCTACTAGGAACCCTCTTCTCTGCCCTTTCCCACTCGCTTTGTGCCAGTGGAGCCAGTGCACTGACTAGTCCATCCTCACCCGATTGAGCACATGCTATGTTTCGTTCTTTAAATTTTTCTGCCATCATTGTTCTTATATGTTCCATTGCCTCATCTCCCTCTAGTCGAACACCTTGAGCTGTAACTATAAGCCTCTGCTCTAGGCTAGTCTTATTACTCAAGGAGTTGAGATGTTTCCAAAATTTCTTCGCTGCTTTTCTATCCTTTTTGTTTACTTCTGACAACCATTGGCTCACCTTTCTTCTGATCTTCTCATTGATCAAATTGGATGCTTCCCTTCTACAGCTTAAGAAGTTATTCCATTTTCTGCCTACATCAGCTTCTGGTTCACCCCTCTGCTTTGAATATCTGTGTTCCCTGGATGCTTCCTGACGTTTCTCTATGGCCTTCTTAACCTCCTCATCCCACCAGCTCTTGGGTTTACGTCTTCTGTTCCCTTTTGTCCTGACTCGTACCTTAGTAAGCTCTAGCTCAAACAGTCCTGTTAAATTTGCATATGTCCATTCTGTTTTTGTATCCTCTGAAATTACTTCCTCAATTTGCTGGGTTGCTATTTCAAGCTGCTTTTCCGAGTAAAATATCCCACCTGGTTGTTCATCTTGCCTCCTACCTACTTTCATTTCCCTTCTAAAACTCACCTTAATACGTTTGTGATCACTACCAAGACTTCTGGAGCCATATTCATCTATGCTCATTACATTTAGCCTATCGTGCATCCTATGTGACATTAGTGCATAATCTATCGTCGACTGCAGGCTCCCTACCTCCCATGTTATGTGCCCTTCACACTTCTCAGTACTGTTGCATACAACTAAGTCATGCATTTCACACATATCCAGCAACATGTTGCCTGTTGAGTCTGTGTACCCGTCCAGGTCTTCTATGTGTGCGTTCATATCTCCTAGTATAATAATCTCGCACCCTTCTCCTAGCTCATTAATGTCACTTGATATGCATTCCAGCATTTTTTTGTTTTCCTCTTTGGCATTTGCTCCTGTCCACAGGTATACAACGCCAAGGAGTGTCTGCTCTCCTGCAACTTTCCCTTTTAGCCATAAATGCTCCTTGCATTCCTGTTTGACCCTTTGCCAGTTCATACTTTTATGAATGAATGCACCAATTCCACCCCCTTTTCTGCTACCCTCTGTTCTATTGCAATATTCCCATGCATAGTCAGGATTACAGGGAGGTTGCTCCATGTCCCTAAGATGTGTCTCCACAAACCCGTATACCATCAGCTTTTCTTGCCTTAGATGCTCGTCTATCTCCTCCCACTTCAGCCTATTCCTGCCACCTTGCATGTTAATGTACCCTATGTCAGAATGACCTTGCCCCTGGTGCTTACGTCTATTTCTTCTACCAATTCTACGTTTCTTGAATCTTGGAGCCTCTCTGGGTCCGTCTTCGTCTAGACTGGTGGTCTTAGGGCTCTGGGTCCCCCAAAAAAAGCCGTAGCTTGGCGCCCTATCCTACTACCTACGCTCCCGCCCGTGGCACCACTGTAGTGAATGCCATCCTGTGCAAAAGGGTGGGAGCCAGACTCGTACACTTCCCGGTTTACCTCCATTGTGCCGTACCCAAGTGGTCTGCCCAGACCCCTAATGACCCGGTTAGCCTCAAGCACCTTCCATTCCATTTCGCTAGCCTGGCCCCGGACATGTGGGATTGTGCATATGGTCACATGCACATTCGCAGAGGTTTCTCTGAGTTTACGCAACCCAACCTCTAACTGTCCGTTTAGGTTCTGGCTCCTTCCCTTCAGCACATCGTTGAGACCAGCATGGATAACGACCAGATGTTCATGCTCGAGGTTGTCTGATACCACCTTCTGAGCTTTTGCCATTGCGTCAACCATGCACTTCCCTGACTGGGCCTCCACCCTCACCCGCCCGTCTGCCTTCACTGTTGTAAGGACGCCCTCCTTAACCCTAGCTACGTTGGAGTCCCCCACCACTAGGACCCTTCGCTCTACACGTTTGCCTCCCGCCTGCGATTGTCGTCCTCCAGTTCGCGCTAGCTGGTTCTCCACCCGCCGTGCGCGACTGACACGTGACGATGTGCTCCCTGCCGTTCGTCCCTTCCCACCCGAAGCCTGCCGCACTACCTCGCTGTAGAGTTGTGGAACCGCCGTGTTACCGCCGGCTCTCGCCTGCTGTTCAACGGCCCCTAGGCGTCCCTCCCTGCTCTCATGGCATGCCTCTGCCTGAGTCTCCGCGCTGTCCCCGCCGCCCGCCTGAGCTGACCCGGGATTACGCGCCGCCTGTACCATTAGCGCCTCCACCCGCTCTTCCAGCACGGCCCGCTTTTCCCGTTCTTCTTGTAGCTCGCCAGCTATTCGCTTTACCAGGACGGCCTCGGCCCCCTCCCTGTGAAGCAAGTCGCCGATCCGAGTTTCGAGCTCAATTCGCCGCTCTCGCTCCACCTTCAGCTCCCCTTTGAGCTCTTCCACACTGGCTGCCCATTCCCCTTCCATCCGCCGCACAGCTCCCTTAAATCCTTCACACGACCTGCACGCGAAGCTAGCCTCCTCAGCGTCGGCTAAACTGGCGAAGTGCGTCTCGTCCAAATAACACCAACGTTTGCACTCCTCGTACTGCACCAGCTCGTCATCACCCCTGTCCTTCCTAGCCTGCCGCACCATTGTCCACCCGTCCACCTAACGAGAAAGCCCACCAAAATATCTGAACAAAGCCCCACGGTAAGCCGTACGGCAAACTCGCTATCTGGCTACCTCCGCTAGCTTCCCTAACGCGGTTTAAAACTGCCGCTTTACACTGCTTTCACCATGCAACACGTGCGCCACAACCCGCTTCCAAAAAAAATTTTTTTTAAATTGAACTATTCGCTGCCTACTAACGTCCCGTAACACGGTCTCGCCGTTCCCGCGCAACGTGCACCCGCAACACAATGTAGGCAGACGCAGGGCCCGGGCGGCCGCACTTCTGAGATCCGTCGCTGGCGATCCGCGGTCGGTAGAGTTCGTCGACGCCGCCCAATACGGTTCATCCGACCGATTCGTGGCGGCCGTGGTAGATCACAGGGGCAACCTCCTTAACGCCGCGTCGGTGCGGAGCTCGTCTGCAGCACTGGCGGTCGCGGTGGCCCTCGCCCTCCGGGACGGGAGCAGGCCGCAGTTATAGACGGATTCCTGGGCGGCGGTCAGGGCCTTCGCCACGGGTTCGGTCTCGAGGGAAGTGGCCTCCCTGCTTTGTGGCAGGAGCGTCTCCCCCCACGTCATCACTTGGTTCCCGGCCCACATGGGGCCTTCAGGTCTCCACCGTCGTTCCGAACGCCAACGAGCTGGCCCACGCCCGCGCGCGCGAACTCACCCACCACGCCGGGGAAACGCCGCTCGAGGGCGCGGACGCGGGGCTCCACAAGGACTCACTCCAGACGTTTAATGAGATTTCAAAGCACTATCAGCTCGGCAGAAGGGTCTATCCCCCACCCCACGCCAAGCTCTCCCGGCCTCAGTCTTCCACCCTTCGCATGCTGCAGACCGGGTCCTATCCCAGTCTAGCCAGGGTCAGTAGGTACGCGGACTCGTTCGAGCCCGATTTTCCAGATTGCGGCGATCCCTTCTGCACTTTAGAACACATGCTCTGGCGGTTTCCCTCGTTACGGAACCACGATAATCTCACCACGGAAGAAGAGTGGGTGGAGGCGCTCAAGAGCTCCGACCTCACCGCTAAGCTACGGGCTCTCCAGAGGGCCCACGACGTGGCGGTCAGGCACGGCCTGCCCGTCCCAACGTGGGAGCGGCCCGCGGTGGCTCCTCCCCCGTAAGGGGTTCTTGGAGTCGCTCCTCAGGACCTAAAATACAGTTCACTGCCTGCCTGCCTGCCTGAGCCATTAGCGCGTCATGACTGTTTGTTGATGCTCACTAAAATGAATTTTATATGCCGCAGCGGCGTAGCTACTGAAGGAATAGAAGTAGTGTACTACAGCCTGCAAGAACTGAAACTCAAGCTTACCTCGAGATGTTTTCCGTATTTGGTCACGTTTGCAGTAGCCGCAACTTTTGCTTCGCATGCTTTCTTAGCAGCACTAAAACGATGAATAAATGACGCCTATACCACACTTCTGATTTAAACGACGACGAAAAAAGCGAGGCGTGAAGCTGCACGTGGTGAAAACACAACCAAAGATACGCAAGTATGGACTCGGCTTGTTTCATCTCGCGACCGTCTTTTTATATGGCTCCACCATTAGCAACGTTGTAAAATGCTCCTTCTTTGTTATTATTATTATTATTGTTTTCTGCGTTTGATGAAGGTTTATTGAATAGAAATAATGGAGCTGGACGTAGGCAATATTGTCTTCTTCTTTCTTTTATTTTTCAACGAAACTGGCGCTCCTGGTGGTGAACGCGAAAGACAATTTCCTACTTGGACGTCATCACTGGAGGGGACGCCAAACTGTTCCCAGAACGCCGAGCCTGCCGCAGTGGCTCAGCACTGCTTTGTGCATGCAGTGACGTGCCCGGGCCCGGCCGCCGGTTTCTGACGCCGCTAAACGTAAGTGTTGTTATGCGCTACGACTTTTGCTTCGCGTTCGCACCTCTGTGGGCGGTTATAGAGCTTTGCTACCGGAAGCTGTTATGTGCAGCTATATAAATGGAGCGAATGTTGTCCGTGCAGCAGGATGGGAACCCCGACAATCACCATATCTGAGAAATAACCTCGAAATCGACAGCGACGTGTCTGCTATGAGGGATAAGCTTCGGTGCTCGATTCAATGAGGAGCTTGGTAGCAATTATACGCGTCGCTCCAACGTGTAATGCGCTGACTACTCTCGGGGGAAGATGAAATGCGAACGCACCCGCAGTGGTAACGTAGTGGTTTTGGCGGTGTGATGCTAAGCCCGAGGGTGGGTATCAAATCCTGGCCACGGCGGTCGCATTTCGATGGGGGCAAAAACGCCCGTGTACAGTTTATTGGGTGCACGTTAAAGAACGTCAGGGGGTCAAAATTAATTCGGAGTCCCCCACTACGGCGTGCCTCCTAATCGTGTCGTGGTTTTGACACATAAAACCCCACAGTTTTATTTCCTTTAATGTGATAATTGAGCGTGTGCCCGAAGCATAACTAATGGTACAGTGCGCGCCGACTAACCGCGGAACCCCAGCGGCTAAGCTGTTGCGCTTCTAAGCTCGACGTTGCGTTCATTTGCGCTCTGTCAGCCTTGTCTGGTGCGTCTTACCGTGGCGTTCAGGTGTATCAGCGCATTACAAGATGAAACAGCACCAACTAGCCTAAGTTTACGCTATACTCAATGCGTCGTTTCAGCAGGTAACGTTTGAAAGTAATCCGTGGTGTTGCAATACGATGATAATCATTCGCTAACTGGCCGCGCCTTAACCCTCAAATAAGGGTGGAACGCGTAATACCTTTCAGGCCGAGATTTCACACTCAAGAATCCTTGGTGGGCAATATTAACCCGGATCCATGCGTTGCGACGTCACTAACGTACGCATTAATTTCGGGGGGCTGAAGCAAATCGGTCACATAATTTTACGCTTCTGCTGCCGAAAAGCATATCGAGGGAAGTCTACCGCGCTATACCTGTCTTAACACGAGCAGCTTGCAACTTGTTCGCCGTGAAGAATTGAAAAGCGATGGCCTGTTGTTTATGTTCTAAATGCTAACCTTTGTCTGTCCTACTCAGAATATAAACTGCTTTCTCATCCTGATGTATTAAATGCGTTACAATACTTTTCTTGTACATTGGTGCCGTTGAAAATTTGTACATAGATGTGCACTCTTTTGTACATTGTGAACATGGCGTCTGCTTATAGCCACCCAGCCATGGCACTGGCATTTCCACAAGCGACTCAATCCATTAATAGATTTCAACTGATAAAAGCCCCACCTGCGGCACTAGATCGGTAGCACACGTACATCTGCGTTCAGGTACCAAATTGACGGGTGTTCTTTAAATGCGAATAGCATTCATGGCATTGTCAGACAAATACTATTTCTTGCTGTCTAGCTATGCCATCAGAAATGTGGGCCGATCCCGGAGACAGTGCAGTCGAAACATGTGGGCCGCTCCTAAAGGTAGTGCAGTCTAAGATGTCCGTTCATGTGAATATGTGCCACTTGGTGTGTGTGTCCCTCTTTAATGAACCTTTCAGACGCCACCTTTGGCAATGTGTATGTGCCACAGGGTATGCGCGTCCTTCACGGCGGCGCCTCCAGAAGGCGCCGCGGGACCAGAGGGACGCCAGAGAGAGAGAAGCGCTGCCGCAGTAGACGCCTCATGCATGACGCGGATCAGCTGTTCGCGTGCTTGGACAGTCACCGTAGATTACTTGGGCCCCAATTTTGTTCCCTATGTGACGCTCGAAATAAGTGAGACAGAGATAAGAAGATATTAATCTCACGGGAAACGTCGACCGACTGATAACTTCGTGCAGGTTGACGCCCCTGTAGGGTTGGAGTCTAAACGTTGCTGCTGTTTTAAGCTCGAACCGCCACGTTGCACTGTCATCTCTGGCGCTTTCAGATCATGGACAGCGAGTTCCAGCCATTCAAGTTCCTGCATTTCGCCGAAAAGCAGTTCGAGGACGACCCCGAGTTGCTCGAGAGGGCCGCCGATGTCGCCCGCCTTGTAATGGAGATGCCTTCACTGCTAGACCCATGCACACAGCAAAACAAAGGAGGTGCCCGCTGCTGGATGTTGACTCAAGCGGTAACTCATTTCGTCACTTCAACCACGTCTACGCGGGGAATTGACTTCCGGTGTAGCTAAGGGGCAAGGCGCGCAAGGCAAGCAAGAGAATGAGAATTTTACGTATACGGCCCTCGATATTTGCCGACACAGCTTGTATCAGTTCGAGCCGTGAAGCGAGCCAGTTCACGTTGTTTCTGGAAACATCTCTTACGAACTTTATTTCCGTTGCGCGCGATGCAGGGACAGTTGAACAAGCTCCTGAACCCATTCGGCATCGAGTTTAACAAAGTACGCGAAGGCAGCCTGGACCTCACAATGACCCATAAATATCCCGTGGCACCCTGCGACCCCAAAGCTGCGGTGCTCTTCCTGGCTACATTGTGGTTTCTCCGCGAGCACCGCTGTCTCTCTGGCGTCAGCCTGAATGTGTCGGTGCTGGCGCGCTTTCGCCCGGTGCAGTTCCTGGAGCACATCACGTTCTCCAAGCGGGTCGTCACAGCCCACCTGATCGGTGTCGAGGGCATCGAGCTCCCGTTCGAAGTGTGCCCCCTGGTTCTGCAGCTTGACGAAACGGAGCTGCTGACGCACGTCACCCTCGACAGGGTGAGCTTTTGAAGGCTCGTTCTTCCAGGCATCATGGAAGGTGTCAATAGTTTAGTCCTGTTAACTTGGTGCAATGGTGTGACAGAGCTGATAAGGGACCCGCCATGGTTTCTCAGTGGCTATGGCGGTCTGTTGCTGCGCAAGAGGTCGCTGCATGTTTTTTTTTTTTTCAATCCTTCGTAGAGCTCGATACTCACTCTCTTTTATCATTAAATTTTTTTGCACCCTGTTTATTCTTGGCCAACTGTGAGACATTCTTGTAAGACGATAAGACAAGCAAGCTTTTCGGCCGAGTAGTAAGGTTAGACCAGAGTCCAGAAAGTATTTCTGGTGACTTACGGCTCGCTTGTCTGGATGACTACGCCATGACCACGGCAATCTCAATGGCCAGTTTTACCAAACCGCTCATGCCATACGTATGTAATGACCTGCCGCGGTAGCTAAGTGGCTATGGCGTCGCACTGCTGATTGCGAGGTCGCGGGTTCGATTGCCGACCGCGGTGGCCACATTCCGATGGGCGTGGAAGGGAACATTGTTCGTGTACCGTGCTTTGGGTGCACGTTAAACACCCTCAGGTTGTCAAAATTAATCATGCGCCTCGCAACACGGTGTCCCTCATAAATAGGGTTCCGTGTTTTATTTTATTGCGATAGCAATTATATGGACACTCCAAGAGGATTTCTGCCGCCGGCTTCGTCGTTGCCGTCGCCGTGAAGTACCATGTAAAGGGCGATTAAATAGTCCCCGCGCGCCGCATGCTGTAGTGAAAGCGCTTGAGGGACGCGCGCTTTCACGGAAAGCGAACGCACGGCGGAGAGCAAACGCAACGTCTTTCGTCCTGCGAAAGGCCTTGGGCGGATGGGAGGGAGGGGAGGAGACGTTTAGCTGCGGCACCAAACGCGTATCTTGCGACCGGGCGCAAGGGAACTGACGACTAGAGACAGGATTTTAGGCAAATGCTTTTTTTTTTCCTTGCGCTCCTATCTCCCCACTTTGATATATGAGCATGAATTAGAGATTAAGAGAGGCTTTTATAGTGTTTTAATAGTGCCTATAAATGCCTATTTTGGCGTTTGTGCCTAAGTGCCTATAAATGCCTACTTTCAATTTTGACGCCTATATGAACACTATTTAGCCTCAAGTCTCCCTTTCAAGTGCAGTTAGAGACCTTTATTCATGTTACCGGGCAACATTGACTGTTCGGAACTCTATGGGGTTCAACCTAGTCCTTTAGTTCAACCAACTCCCGGAAAACGACTGCTAGCAGCATTGAAATGAGACGCGCCGGCCAGCATACACCGACGCGCTGACATTGCGCGAGCTGTTGGCGGATGCGAAACAGCGGAGAGCCGTCCGGGGAAAGGAGAGTGATCAGCGAAAGGAGAAAGAAAAATGTGATGTGCACGCGGCTTTTGTTTTGCTTGTAATTTACTTTTTAAGGTGTTCACCGCCGTTGGGCGTTCCTTCTCAGCGTACGAGATCATTCTCAGTGACCAGTGGCACAATTTTGAATCCGAAAGTCTGGAGATGGTGGTAGTTTGCTATTGTTTCCACAATCTTCACAGTGATTCTTCGACTACGTTCCGCGTGCTCTGCAAACATATTTCTTCAAACACATGCACTTCAAATGGGCGGAAGTGTATTTGGCAGTGTTGGGACGTCTGGCCTGTACAATTCGTAAATGTCAGTTTATATGAGAAAATTGCGAAGAGTTGTACCTAACAGTCCTCATGTAAGAACATGCTAATTTCTTAATAAATAGTAGTCTCTCGCCTTTGTTATTTGTCTGTTTTTGTTGTCTTAATTTAATTGCGTCAGGCAGACATAAAAGTATTGGGGTGCTATGCAGGATGCGCCGAGTTTGAAGAAACTCGGGATCTTCACGAGCTCTGGCGACACCCCAAGATGAAAGAACTAATGGTAACAAGACAAAGTTGTCCATTGGCACGCCTCCAGTTTCATTGGTTTATCTAAATTCACTCTGGGTGGCTATCAACCCTTGGGCGTTGCCATATGGGCGGTCGACAAACTGGGGCTCACGTGATCATACGGTCGGTGCATGGTTGAGCCTTCTTTCACTTGTTTGTCGTTCCACCGAATGCATTACAGGCACAAGCAAGTTATAAAATCAATGCATTTAGTACAATAATATTAGTCACATTAATGTGGGTTATAAGCATTTTAAAGTTTACAAGATGTACACTGAATGTGTATTAGACAAATTTGTAGTATAATACGTTTCGCGTTATACCATGAGGGGACGCTCATCCTCTTTTTTCTCTGGATTGGATTGGCGCGGCTCGCTACGTACTTGCCCTAGCATTTCCGAGCACCGATTCGTGTGCACTTGGTTTTCTCACTGGGGTTTCAACAGATCGCTCGTTGCTCATCTCTTTCCTCTGGATTGGATTGGTGTGGCTCGCTACGTGCTTGCGCTCCCATTTCCCAGCACAAATTGCTGTGCGCCTGGTTTTCACACTGGGCTTTTAACAGATCGCTCGTTGCTCGCGCTAAAGTAAGGCTGCGAGACGTCTCACTTCCGAGACGACGCTCAGGAAGTGAGTGTCGGCTAGCGCAGAAGTGGTTTGCCGTGCGCTTACCGTGTAAGCACTCATGCAAGAGCCAGAAAACTACGCTTTATTTTCTTTTACTTTGCGATGCACCTTCATACTGGCAAGCGTCGAGCGATGGCTTCTATCAACTTCAGGAAAGACTCTTTATACTGGGTAGCCCGAGTGACCCGTGGCTTCTAACAAACGCATGAGAGGGTCTTTGCAGCGCACGTGGCCGTTGAGTGCCACCACATTCATCCCAAGTGGGATTCCAGCATCGGTGCAGTTACCCTGTACCCATCGCTGACTAGGTGGCGCTTCACTTTTTGACAATAACATTCTTTTTTTTTTTTTGCGTGTGAATGCCCGTGATGGGGTCCGCAAAGTTTACGCTGTGGTTGACTATGCAGATTGAGGCATAGCCCCGTTAGCATCCACTAAATTAGTAATATATTTGTATGCGGCCAATTCGTAACTATGAATAATGGTCCCCAGTTGAACATTGGCTGCAATAGTGGCGCCTAGCATCGCCGCCTTTCGTCGGTCGACCTTGAAAGTCGCAGCACCCCTCTGGTCACGCAGAACATGCCGAAGACCCATGGGCCACCATCTTTAACACCGCCATAATTTTGGCGGCAAAGCGGGAAGTTGTCGCCCGACATTAATCGGCCTCGATTGTACTTTTGCTCGCCGCGAAGAAGGCACTCGTCAATTTGCGCTATCTCCCCGGGGACACCGAGTGGAGGTTGCGCCAGCAGCTCATCTCTCGCGAACTTACGGGGTAATTCCTCTAGTCGGCGATGGCGTGCTTTGATAGAGGAAACAAGTCGCCGGTCATCTATTTCAACAGCCATATGTCTATGCTTTGGCTCAGGCAGCACGTGAGCGAAATCATTTGCCGCGATGGAGAGGTGGTCGTTCGGACGGCCGAGGCGGTCCGTGTTGGCGAAGTAACTTCCTTCGCATCTCTGCCCGTGCAGTGCAGCGATACCGTGTAACAGCGAAAACTGGTTTCGGCAGCTGTGGCACCGGAAGGCAGCTTAGCATCAATTCTGAA